>NC_068358.1:43551584-43851584 GCF_020536995.1 Dreissena polymorpha | reverse complement strand
ATGTCCAATAGGTTATGTAGAGAGCCAAGGTAGTGAACTCTTCAAGCCATAATTGATCCATCCTTAACCAAAGCAAGCTTGACACAATTACCAGAACTTGCCACCAAAAAGATATTTGTGTACTCCATTTCCCAGAGATGAGTCGAGAAATTCTAGGCTGCTGAAGGTGGAGGTGTTGCTGCAAGGTCAGACATTCAACATCGTGTTCATTGATGCAGACGAGACTCCACCCCCCTTCAGGATCGACAATTTCTCTGAGGTAGCCACTGCATACATAACAACTCAAGGCTTCTTGTACAGAACACCTATTATTCATGATAGGATTAGATTTCCACTTTTCCACTTTTGCTTTATCATATATATATTTATCAAATTAATAGAATTTACTCAGTATTTTGCAGTACAATATCATGATGCAGTAATTGGTGTAGTAGATTGTTAAAAGATTAGATTAAATGTAATTGAGATGATAAAGGGATTGTGTAATTCTAAGTATATTCCAAGGGTTATCTTTGTGAATAAATCATTTCTTTGTTGGTTGACTCTTAGAAAGTCTAACCACAAAGCATAACTGGTGTACATCACTAAACGAGTGTTTATGAAATGGAAATTAACAAAGACGATTGCACCAAATTGTATTTAAATTCTCTCTGACACTTGCCTGTCTGACCTTTTATCCAAGTTTGTGTCTATGAATGAACTATATAAAGATGACTACATAACAAAGTGATTCCTTAATTGACTAGTTGAATGTTGTTGTCTGCAGATGCCCCTGCAGTACTTCCAAGCACAGACCCATGACGATAGGCTCCGAGCAGTCATCAAGCCTAACACTTCATGTAAGATACTATTTGTTTTGGACATAAATGTATTGAATTGTAGGATTGCTACGAAAAATGAAACATATTACAAAATAGATGTGTGTAACTTTCGGTTAGTTTTTGATGCCATCGTCCACACCTCAGTCTTTCCATCTGTCCATCTGACCGTCAGTTTGTCCTGTAGAACTGAAATATATTTAACAGATTTATGAAAGGATTGAGGGCTTTACAGGGAAGAGATGAGACCATTACTCGCACTTCAGGATTGATAGGAGTTATGCCTTGTAGTCAATGATCTTGTGCCTAGTATAACTCACTTAGTATTGAAGATACATGTATTAAAATAAAACTTTGAAAGAGGACATTGAGAGGATGTGTTGACAACCACAACATTGTCACCAGTAGTTTAGTAATTATTGCCATTTGCTTTATTTTTCTTTACTAATTTTCTTCTTGTGCATATCATAAAACAGGAAGTAATAAAAGATTCAAGTATGAAAATAATCTAGGCCTTCCTTAAATGGAAATTGCAGAGAACTATAAGGTTATCATCTGGATGTTCACAGTTATTTCCATGTAGTAAACAATCTTGTGCAGAGCATAACTATTAATTTTTAAGAAATTTGCATAAAACCTTTTTCATTGATACAAGATATTGAGTTAAAGTGAAAAGCACAAGAACCACAACTATTTTGTTAGTATTTGATATTGAGATTTGCTTATTTTGTCTACAGTTCCTTTTTGTGGAGCACAACTCTACAAGTATTGAGGTATTCAAATTAATCTTAATTTAATAATACAAATCTTACACATGTCTTTAAGAGAATCGCAAAGTACAGGAACCATAACTCTCTAAAATATTTACAAAGTAAATGCTCTCATTTATTTTTCATGAGTATTGAAGAGTTGAAAAAATAAATATTTGTGAGCATTACAAAATAAGCTGTGGAAAGGAATCTTTCAAAAATAATATTTCGATAAGGAACTCTGAAAGACAGTACATAGTAAAAATGTCCTTACTCTTTCTTTAGTATCACATTGTTTTTTCATTTTTTTATTTTCTGTGTATCAATTAAGAATGTAAACTTGTCAAGCACTTTGGAGGTGAAGATCACACCTGTCTATACAATACTTTGCTGGCATTCTTCACATTTAGGGACATTGACCAATTACTTATACAATAGGACAATGCAGCAGTAAACTTCAAATTGATTAAAGCTGAGGTCACTGACTTTGAATGTGTAAATAAACATGTCGGGTTATTTAGCTAAGTTGATGAAACTTGGAACGTTGTTAGAGGGCAAATATGTGGTAAATCTGCGTGTTTTTTTCTCTTTTTGTCATGAGACCTAATAAATGGTTGCTATGGTTATTAATCATTGACAACTTAAAGTTTGCATCCTGCAGTAACAAAAAAGTACCAAAGCTTGGTTAATAAAAGTTATTGAGATCCTGTTGTTACTCTGACAACATTTAAACAGTGGGGGACTGCTGTGTTGTATGTTACAAAGCTCTTGTTTAAACAAAATTTATGCGCAAACAAGTAAAATTAAGCTATTCTTTTTGTAACACAATTTTTGAGAATGAGGCCCTGTAAATAACAGCTGGAGCTGATTTTAATATTTGTTTATTATAACAATGCCCCATCTTATTCCCATCGCCCTGTTGCAGTGCCATACGCGCTAGATGAGCCCACCTTGCCTCACTACCTGACCCTGTCCGTCCCCAGTGGGGGCAAGGCCACATATGATCTAAACAAGTTTGGTGAAGGCGATCAACTGGTGTACCAAAATTACCTCTTTATTGCTGCTACAGCAACTGTCAAGAGGTATTATGCCAACGGATTTTTTTTATACCTATGAAGCAGTTTACTACAAGTCTTACAATCATTACAATTTGATTAAATAATATTTTTGTACCTCTAGAAGCGAAGTTTGGCGGGGGATATATTGGAGTCAGGCTGTTAGTTGTTTGGTTAAGTGTTGTTTTTCCGTTGGTTGGATTGTGTGCATAAAATCTTGATGATGGGATTGTGAAGCAAACATTTCTCAAGTGAATGAGTTGAAACTTGAAATATGTAATTACCCTTAAGTTTAAATGTGCAAGACAGAAGTTTTATATGCTGTGAACCACTCTGTAAGATATACATATCCTTATTCTTTTTTTGGGCATAAAAAGTTCACAGAAATAATGTGTTCCGTTGTAATCATATGAAAATTGGTTTTATTATAGGAATTTTATAAATGTTACATCAGTAAACAAATGCATTTGTTTACTTTTTACCCCTAAATTAAATTAGCAAAAAATTAAAGTTAAAGCTGGCTGGGCAAGCTAAAACATTTATAAATAAAATAAATAGGTACCAGGGCTTTTGGACAATTTTACATTCTTGGGTATTTATAACTCTGAGATTCAATGGTTTAACCATTTCTTACATAGGAGGCTTCATTATTGGGTCATCCTTTCTCTGAGAATATATAAACAATTCCAACTCAATTTTGCACAGATTTGTGCAATTATGTTAAAACCTCTATACTTTCTTATTTTTGAACTTTTCATTGTTTCTTCACAAGATAGTTTCAATGAATTTTCTCTGAACTAAACTCAAATTTTTACCTTTCATTTTCAGAAATGTTGACTACAGCTATTCCAAGAGCTCAGATTTAGTTTTGGATTGTGAACACGATTTTGTTGTCTTTAGAAAAAAGGTATGTAACAATGAATTTTGGTAAGTTTTACTTTTATGCTAAGCGGTATAAATAACATGCAAAATACAAGATATAATCAGATTTTTATCTATAATTTATTATTTTTATGTCCCCCAGTCTATACATATTGTTTTTGACCTGTCTGTTTGTTGATTTGTTGGTTTGTTTGTGTCAACTTTAACATTTGCCATAATTTTTGCAATATTGAAGATAGCAACTTCATATGTTTTGCATGCATGTGCATCTCATGGAGCTGCACATTTTGAGTGGTGAAAGGTCAAGGTCAATGCATTTTTCCTTTAGTTATATGGCTATAGTAAAACCTTCTTAACACTCTAGAGGCCACATTTATCGTCCAATTATCATGGAACTTGGTCAGAACATTTGTCCCAATAATATCTTGGAAGTGTTTCAAAATGGGTCCAGTTGTTTGAAAAACATGGCCGCCAGAGAGCGGGGCATTTTTCCAAATATGGCTATTAATGGCTATAGAAAAAACCTTGTTGGTTGAAAAACATGGCCACCAGGGAGTGGGGCATTTTTCCTTATATGGCTAAAATAAAAACTTGTAAACACTCTAAAAGTTACATTTATTGTCTAATCTTCATAACACTTGGTCAGAACATTTGTTTTTTATGATATCTTGGGGCTGCACAGAGCAAGTCAGTTCCCTTATATCTCAGGTGAGCGACTTTGGGCCTTTCAGGCCCTTTTGTTTAATTTTGATGTCAAAATGATTTATTTTAATGTCATAAATACTGACCTGTTATCTCATGCTTCTCCTTTCCAAGGGGAATTAACTCATCCAGAATTTTAACTGGGAATCCGCCACCTCAATACATTAATACAGGCCAGGTTAAACATAGTGCAATGCAACCTAGCCAAAAATCGGTAACCAACCCTCAATATTCTTTCCGGATCGACCAGGTGTATACGTGTCTTTTACGGCACTGAATTAAAATATTGATTTTCGATTTATTTCACTTAGTTGATTGGGGTTTTGAATAGATAAATTGTGTTATTTATCTTTTTATTTCTCATTCAGATTAATTTGTGTGGATTTAATGGATTTTGTTTCATTTGTAAAAGGTAAGCCATGCTTGTTTTTATCGAACAATGGTTTATTTCTACCATGCTGGGTGTTTTCAGGGTCAAACGACCACGTGCAAAACGTGCTCTTCTAATACATTGCTAGAACGTGCAAAGCATGTTCTTCTAATGTGTTACAAGATCGTGCAAAGCTTGTTCTTCTATTGACAGATTGTTTATCATTTGCCATTGTGTGCAATAATGATTTTAACGTTCCGTATGACAATCTTATTGATCGTCATTTTATTTTTCATCTGTTTTGAATTATACTTTTGTTTAATTTATGATCTACGGCAGTATTATTATAATTTTCATTATGGTCAAATAATGATTTTATGTGCCGTATGATAATCTGGTCTGGGACCAGTTTATGGTTGAATATGTTTTGCTCTTGTTTTTCATATATTCGACAACATGAATGTCGCAGAAACAAGAGGGGATAAATACCCGGTGACTTCGCAGACCATGGATGATAGTTGCAGCATCAGTCACCGGGTATCGGGCACGATGGCGACTGTACTATGCTAAGTCTCTTAGACAGTCGGTCAACATCAGACCATATGGCGACACCCGTCAGCCGGTCTTTGCCCGATGGCATTGGTCAAGGACATCGACCAATGACGGACCATTTGGCATCCGCCATACGGTCATTATCCGGTGACAACACTGGTCATGATATGACCGGTACGTCACCGGGGACGTTGATCACGGACCTTTGATCGACGTCTGATCGGTCACCCGTCCCGTCCGGTCACCGGTCATGTCACCGGTCCAGACTGGTCATTGATCACCGGTCATGTCACCGGTCATGTCATCGGTCCAGTCCGGTCCGGTCATTGATCACTGGTCCGGTCACCGGTCATGTCACCGGTCCAGTCCGGTCATTGATCACCGGTCCGGTCTGGTCACCGGTCATGTCACCGACCGGTCCGGTCATTGATCACCAGTCCGGTCACCGGTCAACAGTCATCAGTTAAGCCTGCCACCGATAACACCAGTCACAGGTCAAGAAGAAGAACTCGGTCTTCATCATTGGATTATTCTCCTTTTTGTCGTCGAATACATCGTCTTCATCAAGGAGTAGACATCGGACACGCTCTTCTTCGTCGAGCAGTTCGCATCGACGCGGCTCTCGTAAGCGATCACGTTTTCACTCACGGAGACGGTATTCTAGAAGATCTCGGTCTCATCGCAGCCGATCCACATCTCGACAGCGCAGCCGATCCAGATCTCGACATCGCAGGAAACGAGGACGTCGTCAACCTTCAGGTAGACATCATTGGACTTCATTGAGCACAACAGGATAGTTATCGAACATACCTCTCCTTCATTGAGCAGTTCTCGGCGTTGATACGCAGGTAAGCGATCACGTCAATGCTCACGGAGACAATATTGTAGAAGACAATATTTCCAGCGTAGCCGAACAATATTTCGGCATCGCAGTTATATGGATGTCGCCACTTCTCACGTAGGCGTTAATGAACCTACTGGTCATATTGACGTTCTCCATTTTATTCCTTTAGGAATATCATGTCTCCATTCCACGTGTGATGGTTTTTCTTATGGCATCCACACATGTTGCAGTCACCGAGCCGTATTTGTATACGAACACTAGTTCGTTTAACTTTCAGGCTTCGGGATAAGCTGTTCTTTTCTCCACTACGACTACAAGGACACTTATGCCTATTAATACTGATAATCTACCGTTGTTTTCCGGTTAACATTATCAGATGACTTCGTGGATGGTCATTCTTCTGCACCAGATATTTCCATTCTGACGCAGTCATATTATACCGGTCCCGATCACCGGACATCGGTCACCGTTCATCGGTCATATCACCGATCACTGGTCACCGGTCAGAATAAGTAGTCGTTCATCATCAGCGGATTAGTTTTCATCTGTCAATTTTTAGTATCACGGGTATCGTCTACATTACCTAGTTGTATACCCCTGGCTATGATTGTATTGAATACTATATTTTATGGATTCAACAATCTGCATGACTTTTTGTGTTTTTCAATACTGATGTTCTACTGGCGACGGTTACCAAATCATCTCCGCTGACTTGGTCTATGGTTGATTTTCCTGACCATCCATTCTGGTGCTGGTTATGACCTACTAATACTAGAAGATTATGAAATACCTATATCTGTTATTTCTACTTCTATCTCAACCGGCTACATGCAGACTACTGGTCTTGCAGATAGATCGGCTGAAGTGGGCTCGGAGACTAGCATTGAGGTCGAACATTACTATTTGACCTCTATTAATTTATGTTCAAGACCCGAAGGATGAATTGTTTTAACCGCCTTTACCTGTCGGCTACAGACTTTGCAGTCAGTGTCACAGAACAGTTGGGACACATTAATGACGCTAGCAGGATTAGCAAGACGACATTTTGTATCGACTTCTGCTTTTCTATTGCTCCTACGACAGTGCATATTTTCAAGCTACTGGAATCAACAAGAGTTCTGATACATAGGATTGCCTATCAGATTGACCGCATAGCGGCTACAGTCTTGTCGATGGCTTGGGAGCTATTGAACTCAGATCTTAGATGCTAGGATCTGGAGGGACCTCATCTTAAAGTTATTCTTCTATTACACGTCTGGCCATAACAGGCCGTCTTCCTATAACTGGTTGTATTCCTTTCGGAATTCGTCCCGGTTAGGAGTCTTGAAGTTAATGGATTAATCAAGTCAGAATTTAAGACTTCCATGCATTCTACCAGCAAGCGTGGACCCCCTTAAGGTTACTCCTAGGGTTTGCACCTTTTTCTGCCATCACATCTCCGATTCCGGAGGTACCACTGTCAATCATATTTCCGTACTTCGCAAATCGATGACTTCACGACCTGTATTATCCAGGATTTTAAAGGCGCCTGTTATTGGTTCAAGAAGAGGCTATATTCTGTAGATAGGTCATAAACTTATAAGTGTTAAACACTGTCCTATTCTACCAATTTTCAAGTGTGATTGGAGTGGGAAAGTTCGGCTTGCGGTGATTTCTTTGCCCACCCATCCTTGACAAATGGTTCCGGTCACCGGTCGGTATTTACCGGTCCGGTCACTGGTCTTTCTGCTGAGACGTCTTTTCTTACGTCTGTTTCAGCTTTATTTTTTAAGTTAATTGTATTAATCTCGGGATTATTCAATGACACAGATTTCCATCTTTTTGTCATTATTTACCACCAGTGGTGTCTAGACTAGAAGATTATCTTGGCAAGAATATAGTTTATTCTACCACAACCTTCCTTACATCTTATACAGATGTGAGCAGAGAAGGTTAGGGACGATCACATAGAACAACTTATCTTGATTTTCTCAATTATGTGGTATCCTAATGAATATCACCTGCACATCTACATCTTGAAAAGCGAAAATTCTTTTTAGCTGTTTTTCATTTACAACACATTTTCACGATTCCTTTGTGATGGTTTCAACTATTACACATCGGTCGTGGTTTACTTACAGACACGGAGGTGATCATATTATCACTCCTTGTATCTGGAAATCAGGAACTTATTCGTTCTTTGCAAGAACAACAAATTTTCTCTATCGTCTTACTCATACCAGGTCGTCTCAACGCCCTGTTGGACGTTTTGTCCTGCAGTTCTTTCTGTCGAATTATTTTTCCGTTGGGTTCAAATAATGTAATTGCGCATGCGCGGCAGTGAATTTGCATGGCGTACAAAAATTGATGCATAGTATATCGAAGAATGTTGTTTATCATCAAACGCTAGTAATAAGCGTTATGCGATCGTAGATCGCAGTATATACCCGTATGCTGAACAACGTCAATAATGCAGTTCACAGAAATCGATCTAGCAGGGTGTGCGATTGTTATACATTCGTCCATTGACATAAACTGGAATATCTTGCCTTCTTGGTAAGTTTTTGCAATAACTAAGTTTTTCCCATATTTTCATGCAATATACTTAATGAACCATGGGATTATGGTTCTACGACCTTTTAAGTCTTCTGTACAATTATTTTCAGGAAACTTCTTCACAGGTCAAATATCATATCTCAGAGAGACATATTTTTACTGATCCAAACATGTGCCACTACATGTCTGGCCATTATTTACTTTTAGTTATCTCTACAGAAGAACGTTTTCTGTTAGAGTTTCAATCCTTGTTACTTGTGCAAGGATAATTCCATCAGAACTGTATAAAGGTTCTATGGAAATTCTTTTTTGACTGGGTATTCGAGAGCATAGTTATTACCTTAATCACTCTGCTAGATACATAGAGGTTTTTCTCTTCTTTTTCTTGATGATAAGAAATTTGTTCTTTTCTTCATCAAAGGATAGAGATTATGCTTTCGTATACCTTGTTTTGTGTAAGTCATCGCAACTCTGTGCTGTCTTACCTATTTTGGAACTGATCCAAACTATGGAACGTCAACACTATGTTTTTCGTTCCTTTACCTTCTTAAGCGGTTTTGACTTGTGTTACATGTTGGGATGCTTAATGAGCTTCCTATGAACCTTTTTCATCAGGCTTATTAACAGTTCCAATATAATTTTAAGACAGTTTTCCTTCTTATTATGGCTTTTACCATACGGAGAAGTGAAATTCATGCTTTTTCTGTTGAATACAACCAATTCCAGTTGGATCTAATGTCGTCTTCACTTTGTTGTGTCAGCCAGCATTCCTTGCTTAATATCAAGTCCTCTATATGGCTTCTACCTTCAAGTTTCCAAGTTTTTCTTAAACTGGTAGTCATGAAGATGAGGATAAACTTCTATGGGCAATCAGGGCTTTGAAGTTCTATCTCAGCAGTGTTAGTCGGAAGTCCATTCGAGGTTCTCAAAAGACATTCTTCATTTCCCTAAAAAGGGGGGGGGGAGATGTGTCTGCAGCTTATATTTCTCGGGGTTAGACCTCGACTAAGGAAAGTTACTCTTATCTCTATCTAAGGATTCATTCCTTTTTAGGATCTGACCGCATGAATTAAGAGCTCTGTCTCTTTTGTGGGCATATATTAATCACACCCCACTTTTTGACGTGCTCTAAGCTGTTTTCTGGAGGAATCCGACCACCCTTGTCATCTTTTTATTTTCGTTTTCTGAAGTGCCAGTAATACAATTTTATATGTTTGGGCTTGTTGTGGTTTCACTAACGGTATTGTCTTCTTTACGACATAGACATATTACTTTGTCCGAGAAGTCATAATTAATACCGTTTTAACGAAGATTACTTGATAACCCTTGTTAAGGGTTTTGCTATCATTAGCTGATAACCCTGTTTATGGGTTCTACTGTGTTGGGAAAATATATACGAACCTTCCCACCGCAGCTGCAAAATCAGCATGAGATAACAGGTCAGTATTTATGACATTAAAACAAATTTTTTAAGTAAAATTCATTTTAATTTTTAAATACTTACCTGTTATCAGTAAGTCCCACCTCCCACCCCGCTATTCGATTAATATTTTTGTATATATATTGAAAGAATATTGAGGGTTGGTTACCGATTTTTGGCTAGGTTGCATTGCACTATGTTAAACCTGGCCTGTATTACAGTATTGAGGTGGCGGATTCCCAGTTAAAATTCCGGATAAAACTGTAAACCATTGCTCTACAGGAGGTGGGCAAGAGGTCACAGCTGTGGCGTATGACCAGTCAGGGGATGTTGGAGAACGAGGGCCGCTGTCAGCCTCTAGAGCCCGGGAAAACTGTGAGGCCAGGCCAGAAGTATGTCCTTGATGTGGCAGATAGCGAAGCTCACCCGGGGAAAGCAGTCGCACTTGCATTGAAGAAGGAAAATGTCGGCAGAACTGCCAGACAGAAGTGGATTTTCAAAGTAAGTTGAAACAGTGTATATTAAGGAAAGAGTTGTTAGATTTAATGATATGATCTGTATAATTGTACCTTTTTTATATGAAATCACAAAGTAAACATTGCATAAAAAAAAATTATTTTTTTAAACTTTGCTGCAAAGGACATATTAGCAGGTGATGATCAGTGATACACACAATGTACATTTTAGGAGGGCATGTTGCAGTCCGCTGTAGGCAACATGTGTGTGCAGTGCCCGGGGGGACCAGACGGCCTGCATGATGGTTTGTACACCCCTTGAACCTAAAATATATCTTCATCAATTATATGACACAAGTAGAGTACAGCAGTAGATAGTTTTAGTGTGTATTAAAACTTCTAAAATGCCCTGAACAATGATGTCTCCTAGCTAAAGTCACTTTATCAGAATCTCTATCATTTCTATCTAGTATATCAATATGCCTTCATATAGAAGTGATCTCTGACATTGAAATGATTAACGTGCAAGAGATATTTAGCTGACATAATAATGTTAGCTGTTCCCTTTTATATGAATCAAACTCCATATCTTCGAATTGCATGGTAATCAACACTGAAGAGGAATGTTTTTTGTTGTCATATTATTTCATCTTCCAAATGTTTTTGTGACAGGAGCCATAGCAGTACTGGGTCCAGCCCCAGATGACCTCAGCAGGGTGCCAGACAACATGTTGATGTGCATACAGAAGTTGAACCCTGGCAGCGGCTGCCTCATGGTACGCATGCAGATGGATGGGCCAGTGCGGGTGCTACAGATCAATGACGTGCAGCATAGGGTAGGTTACATACTGAGTGTAACATACAAAAGTCTATTCATAGGCTTAACAATAATGAATAGACTCAGACTTAGGAAAAATAGTCTGCAAGCAGTTACATAGGCCTGTTACAACTTTGTGTCCATTTAATGCTTGGAAAATGAGCTGCTGATATTATAATCCATTGGCAGTGTGCATGATTTACATATGTGTTCTCTTCTTTGCAGCAGATCCAAAAAACAATTTCTGAAGATGATATTGACTGGGAAATTTATGAGGAATCTCTCAACCACAAAACAAATGAGAAGCGGTCAAAGTTACAGCAGAGAAATATTGAAGTAAGAAATTTGACTTAAGATGGGCTGGGATTTCAACCATCATAAAATCTTGAAATAATTGATGATTTTTAAAGTGATGAAATTGGAAAAGAGGTAGTTGTGATTTTGGTAGATCCGTACAAAAATCAATGTGTTACAAATTTATTATTATCTCAGTCATTGGGATGCAAAACATACTTTACAATTAAGATAATTAAAATTAAATATTTTTGCTATATTCATTGATATCTTATTGTACATGATACAGTTCTATATGCAAATGAAAGACTTAAATTATAGTGAAATGTATAAGAAATATGTGTAATGCTTAAATCAATTTGAAAAGAGATGCCACTAGAATCATCAATGACTAATTAGCATTAGTGGTGAAAATAAAATCAGCATTTTATATCAACAATTGACAAATAAGCATATACATAAGGCATTAGGACCAAATGTGGGGATTCAAAATAGCTAAATTCAACAAACACTTTCTAATGAATTAAGAAGGAAAAACCGCTTACACATTTGTATGTACACATGAGTGAGTTTGACTTGAAATTTTTCTAATTAATGGTGATGTACTAAACTGTTTTTTTAATACCAGTAAACATGTTGTTTTTTAGACCTGAACAACTTGCTTACATTGAGTTGATTTGTTAAAAAAATCAGGACAAGGTTGGCCTTCATGTTTACTTGAGTGTTTGTGAACTTAATTTTTAAATAATTTCAATATATCTGTTAGATAGAATTATATAAAGATGCAGCTGTCAAGACACAATTATATGAATTATTTATGCATGCCAGATTTACATTGAGGAGCAATATGCTTGCATTTGTATTTGTTAAACACATCCTAAGTTGTGTGTGTACAGTACAAGCGTCCACATGTATGGTTGTATGTGTTCAGTTTGACATGAACCTGAAGGGAGGCCTGGGTGTCTCCCTGGTGAACAGCACCCCCGAGGAGCTGCTCTACATACGCCTCAAGAACATCACCCTTAACTACCGGGAGAACGCCAAGGCTGTCACCATGGAAATGACTGTGGCTAATATTCAGGTTTGTCTGTAGACGCACACATTAAAATGGTACAAATTTTACAAAATTATGAACACTGAGAAGATGGAATAAAAACTTGTTGTGCTCAATAGCTTGAGTTTAATGAGGGAATACTATTGTTTAGAAAATTGGGTGTTGGTAACTTACACTTGCGGTTGATGCCCAGCTTTGGTTTGCACAAATTATGAACATTGACTTAATGAGTAACAGATTGGAAATCTGGTTGGCTGTTTTGTTTTCCTTTTTCTTGTTTTACATGTATAATTTGTAACATGTTGAGTTTTGACCTACAACTTGATGCCATTTTGCAGGCTGACAATCAGTTGCTAGGGGCGACCACGACCGCCATGTTGTTTGTAACCCCTGTGTCCAGTAGTGACGTTGTAGAGAACACACATGCTCTGTGGATATCTGCACACAAGCTGCCCAACATGGGATGGAATGCTGAAATATTCAAGGTTCAAGGCTCAATTATGTTTTTTGCTGCATTGAAAAAACAAAATTGTGTTATTTGAACCTTAACTTCAAAGGGAAGTTTTCATGATTTATGAAATAATGTACTAGTGTTGACATTTTTTGTTAATTGTACCTTTTCCTTTTTTTCATTTGTCCAAGTTTTTTAAAGTCTTTGTAAAATAAACAAATGCATTTTATATTCTGAATTGAAAACCTACTGATTAAATTCTGGAAGGAACTTGTTTGACCGTACTGCAAGTTTTTAATGGTTGCTGAAAGGGTGGAAGCATTCATACGCTGCTTGGCAAATATAACATTGTAAAATGATTATCCATTTATGCACAAGATCTCAGGACCTAATGATCCAACTTTGATTAAACGTTATATGCAGTAACCTTTTAGGGTGGAAATGTGCATATTGTCAGGTCGTTTAGGGAGTTATTGCTGGTGTGAGATCTCAGATACTAATGATCCAAATCAGGTGAAACTGAATATACAGCAAATCCTATCGGAAAGACTTGTGCATAGTGTCACCTTGTTCAACTCCAATTGTTTTCAGAGAGTTGGTGACCTTTAAACAATATCATGGAATTTTGCCATGAGCGATCTAAGGAACTAATTATGAAGTGTCCTGATGTTGTTGGCATATTTATTTTAAATAATAATATGTTTTGGTGCTAGATTTAGGACACAAATGATCTGATTTTAATAAAATTGTTAATGTATTATTCCTCAAAGGTGTACATGCACATGTTTTCATGTTTTTCCACTTCAAGGATTGTTCATGTAGTTTTTGCCCCTTGATTTTATTTTGGTAATGAGCTCTGGAACTAATGATATAAATTTCGTAAAATTATTTGTAGTATCCCAATAAAATGGATTTATGCAAATTGTGAGGATGATTTTCATGGGACTTATTGTCCTTTCATTTTCTACTGAATCTTATGTTTTTGTACAAGAAACAATGAACCAAATGATTCCAATTTGATGAAACTTAGTTGTTATTTTTCATTGATCTTTCATAGAGTAATTGCCTCATTTCTTGTTCCCTTTCCATTAGCTCATACATTTAAAAAGTGCATTATTGGGGAGGGTCTATTTGTTCAATTTTATTCTTGTTGTGTCTGATCATTCCAGCATCTGTTAGTGAAGATAAAGAAGTTGACCCTACAGTTGGATGAAGTATTGCTATGGAAACTCATACAGTTTGGTGACCTTGGCCAGAAACCAGCGGACACTATGGACATTGAGTCAGGAGCCAGTGACCTAAATGTGTACGCACAATAGCAGTTTTGTGGTAGACTGATGTTTGTATGTGCTTAGAAGGAAGCATAATTAAATCTTGATATTCACATACCTCAATGTCTTTAAACATTGTTTGACATTTGAAACTGTTTGTCAAAATCAAGATTTATGATTGATTTACGGCTAACAAAAGTAATTTTAAAAATCCTGTTTTACTTGGGATAATATGCTTTTAATTTGGGCTTGGTATTTAGAACAGTAAGTTAATGTATCTACTTCATTCATTTACTTCAAGCTTCTTTCAATTTTCTGGTAATACATTTTACTTCCTGCCCCATTGCTCCCTCAGGCATATTTCATGTCCCTATTGTTCAGCACACAGTGGAGTTCAACAGCACTGTTCATGTCCATATTGCTCAGCACACTGTGGAGTTCAATGACACTGTTCATGTCCATATTGTTAAGCACACTGTGGAGTTCAATGGCACTGTTCATGTCCATATTGCTCAGCACACTGTGGAGTACAATGACACTGTTCATGTCCATATTGTTCAGCACACTGTGTGGAGTTCAATGGCACTGTTCATGTCCATATTGTTCAGCACACTGTGGAGTTCAATGGTACTGTTCATGTCCATATTGTTCAGCACACTGTGGAGTTCAATGACACTGTTGATGTCCCTATTGTTCAGCACACTGTGGAATTCAATGACACTGTTCATCTCCATATTGGTCAGCACACAGTGGAGTTCAATGGCACTGTTGATGTACCTATTGTTCAGCAAACTTTGTAGTTCAATGGCACTGTTCATGTCCATATTGTTCAGCACACTGTGGAGTTCAATGGCACTGTTCATGTCCATATTGTTCAGTACACTGTGGAGTTCAATGGCACTGTTCATGTCCATATTGTTCAGTACACTGTGAAGTTCAATTGCAATGTTCATGTCCATATTGTTCAGCACACTGTGGATTTCAATGGCACTGTTCATGTCCATATTGTTCAGTACACTGTGGAGTTCAATGGCACTGTTCATGTCCCTATTGTTCAGCACACTGTGGAGTTCTGTGGCACTGTTCATGTCCATATTGTTCAGCACACAGTGGAGTTCAATGGCACTGTTCATGTCCCTATTGTTCAGCACACTGTGGAGTTCAATGGTACTGTTTGTGTCCATATTGTTCAGCACACTGTGGAGTTCAATGGCACTGTTCATGCCCCTATTGTTCAGCACACTGTGGAGTTCAATGGCACTGTTCATGTCCATATTGTTCAGCACACTGTGGAGTTCAATGGTACTGTTTGAGTCCATATTGTTCAGCACACTGTGGAGTTCAATGGCACTGTTCATGTCCCTATTGTTCAGCACGCTGTGGAGTTCAATGGCACTGTTCATGTCCATATTGTTCAGCACACTGTGGAGTTCAATGGCACTGTTCATGTCCATATTGTTCAGCACACTGTGGAGTTCAATGGTACTGTTTGAGTCCATATTGTTCAGCACACTGTGGAGTTCAATGGCACTGTTGATTTCCCTAGTGTTCAGCACACTGTGGAGTTCAATGGCACTGTTTTTTGTTGTTGTTTTTTTATACCACATTTTTATAGCGCCCTTTTCATACTCGAGATGTGCGTTCAAAGGCGCTTTACATTTTCCCTGATCACTGGGTCATAAGTCGTCCGTTAACATCTTGGCGCAGTATGCAGCCACGGCACATTGGCTTATTTTCCTCACAGGTACCCATTTATACACCTCGGTGGAGAGGAGCAGATGTGGGATAAATTTCTTGCTCAAGGAAATTACAGTGGTCCAGGCGGGATTCGAACCTGGGACCTTTCGATCCCTAAGCCAGCGTCCTACCATTAGACAACTGCCGCCACAAGTTCATGTCCATATTGTTCAGCACACTGTGCAGTTCAATGGCACTGTTCATGTCCATATTGTTAAGCACACTGTGGAGTTCTGTGGCACTGTTCATGTCCATATTGTTCAGCACACTGTGGAGTTCAATGACACTTTTGATGTCCCTATTGTTCAGCACACTGTGGAATTCAATGACACTGTTCATGTCCATATTTTTCAGCACACAGTGGAGTTCAATGGCACTGTTGATGTACCTATTGTTCAGCACACTGTGGAGTTCAATGGCACTGTTCATGTCCCTATTGTTCAGCACACTGTAGAATTCTGTGGCACTGTTCATGTCCATATTGTTCAGCACACAGTGGAGTTCAATGGCACTGTTGATGTCCCTATTGTTCAGCACACTGTGGAATTCAATGACACTGTTCATGTCCATATTGTTCAGCACACAGTGGAGTTCAATGGCACTGTTGATGTACCTATTGTTCAGCACACTGTGGAGTTCAATGGCACTGTTCATGTCCATATTGTTCAGCATACTGTGGAGTTCAATGACACTGTTGATGTCCATATTGTTCAGCACACTGTGGAGTTCAATGACACTGTTCATGTCCATATTGTTCAGCACACTGTGGAGTTCAATGGCTCTGTTCATGTCCATATTGTTCAGCACACTGTGGAGTTCAATGGCACTTTCATGTCCATATTGTTCAGCACACTGTGGAGTTCAATGGCACTGTTCATGTCCATATTGTTGAGCACACTGTGGAGTTCAATGGCACTGTTGATGTACCTATTGTTCAGCACACTGTGGAGTTCAATGGCACTGTTCATGTCCATATTGTTCAGCACACTGTGGAGTTCAATGGCACTGTTCATGTCCATATTGTTCAACATACTGTGGAGTTCAATAGCACTGTTCATGTCAATATTGTTGAGCACACTGTGGAGTTCAATGGCACTGTTCATGTCCCTATTGTTCAGCACACTGTGGAGTTCAATGGTACTGTTTGTGTCCATATTGTTCAGCACACTGTGTAGTTCTGTGGCACTGTTCATGTCCCTATTGTTCAGCACACTGTGGAGTTCAATAGCACTGTTTATGTCCCTATTGTCCAGCACACTGTGGAGTTCTGTTGCACTGTTGATGTCCCTTTTGTTCTGCACACTGTGGAGTTCAACAGCACTGTTCATGTCCATATTGTTCAGAACACTGTGGAGTTCAATGGCACTGTTTATGGCCATATTGTTCAACATACTGTGGAGTTCAATAGCACTGTTCATGTCCTTATTGTTCAGCACACTGTGGAGTTCTGTGGCACTGTTCATTTCCCTATTGTTCAGCACACTGTGGAGTACAATAGCACTGTTAATGTCCCTATTGTTCAGCACACTGTGGAGTTCGATGGCACTGTTCATGTCCCTATTGTTCAGCACACTGTGGAGTTCAATGGCAATGTTTATGTCCCTATTGTTAAGCACCTTGTGGAGTTCTGTGGCACTGTTCATGTCCATATTGTTCAGCACACTGTGGAGTTCCATGGAATTGTTCATGCCCCTATTGTTCATCACACTGTGGAGTTCTATGGAACTGTTCATGTCCATATTGTTCAGGACACTGGAGTTCAATAGCACTGTTCATGTCCATATTGTTCAGCACACTGTGGAGTTCAATGGCACTGTTTATGTCCCTATTGTTCAGTACACTATGGAGTTCAATGGCACTGTTCATGTCCATATTGTTCAGGAAACTGTGGAGTTCAATAGCACTGTTCATGTCCATATTGTTCATTACACTGTGGAGTTCAATGGCACTGTTCATGTCCATATTGTTCAGCACACTGTGGATTTCAATGGCACTGTTCATGTCCATATTGTTCAGTACACTGTGGAGTTCAATGGCACTGTTCATGTCCCTATTGTTCAGCACACTGTGGAGTTCTGTGGCACTGTTCATGTCCATATTGTTCAGCACACAGTGGAGTTCAATGGCACTGTTCATGTCCCTATTGTTCAGCACACTGTGGAGTTCAATGGTACTGTTTGTGTCCATATTGTTCAGCACACTGTGGAGTTCAATGGCACTGTTCATGCCCCTATTGTTCAGCACACTGTGGAGTTCAATGGAACTGTTCATGTCCATATTGTTCAGCACACTGTGGAGTTCAATGGCACTGTTCATGTCCATATTGTTCAGGAAACTGTGGAGTTCAATAGCACTGTTCATGTCCATATTGTTCATTACACTGTGGAGTTCAATGGCACTGTTCATGTCCATATTGTTCAGTACACTGTGGAGTTCAATGGCACTGTTCATGTCCATATTGTTCAGCACACTGTGGAGTTCAATGGCACTGTTTATGTCCATATTGTTCAGTACACTGTGTAGTTCAATGGCACTGTTGATGTCCCTATTGTTAAGCACACTGTTGGAGTTCAATGGCACTGTTCATGTCCCTATTGTTAAGCACACTGTGGAGTTCTTTGGCACTGTTCATGTCCCTATGTCAGCACACTTTTGAATTCAGTTTCACTGTTCATGTTCTTATTATTTAGCACACTGTCAAGTTCCATGGCAGCGAAGACAAAGCGCTACTACTTTGGGATGTTGAAGATCCAGCCTGCCCTTATCACCCTCAGCTTCCTCACCCCCACGGGCGGCCTGCCCACTGAGCTCTACAACATCAAGAAGAGGAAGGGAATAAAAAAGCTGCCAAACTTTGAAGACGCCAAGGTCAAACTAGGTACAGTGTTTGTAATGAAGGTGATGTAGGGTTGTGTTGTGTTTATTATTTCATCATAAACAAACACCCTTTAGTTTAAACCTATTTATTTTAGCTGGATTGCATTGAAAGCCTACGGCTTATATAAACGCTCTCGAGTCCGTTTCCTGTGCCTAGAACCAGTACTTGGTGTCTTTTGGGGAATGCTCCCATGGTGGGGATCGAACCCGTGACCACCCAGTTGCTAGGCGGACACCATATCCATTACACCACGGCGACCTCTCACCGTTTGAGCACCACAGGGCCATTTAACTTCAAATTTAACATCTTTCCAGCAAAATAGAAGCAATAGATCTGCAGAATGGATATTTCCTCAGGAAAGTGCCAATTCTTTGCGCTTTTATAATTTGTTTAAAAGAAGTCTCTTTCTAAAAAAAAATCCTGTGTAAGAGGAAAGTGTCATCGTTGAATAGCCTGTGCAGACTGAATATGTGAATCTTGGACTACACTTTATACACATGCATTAAACTCTATTTTTTAAAAGTGAAACTCTGAACTCTGCATGCATCTTGTTCCCTAGATGAGTTCAAGAAGGAGCACAAGTTTGACAGCAAGGAATTCTACCTGATAGAGCTCAAGAAACATTACTCAGATGTAAGTATGCATCACTATGGACAGCAATTAATTCTACATGTTAGAGCTTAAGAAACATTGCCTTGATGTAAGTATGCATTACTTTGGACAGCAAGGATTTCTTCCTGTAAGAGCTCAAGAAACATTACTCAGATATAAGTATTCATCACTACGGAGAGCAAGGAATTCTACCTATTTGATCTCAAGAAACATTACTTATAAGTATGCATTACTGTTGACTGCAAAGAATTCTAAATGTTAGAACTCAAGAAACAATACTCAGATGTAAGTATGCATCACCTTGAACAGCAAGGAATTCTACCTGTTAGAGCTCAAGAAACATCACTCAGATGCAAGTATGCATCACTTTGAACAGCAAGGAATTCTGCCGGATAGAGCTCAAGAAACATTGTCCAGATGTATGTATGCATCACTTTGGACAGCAAGGAATTCTACATGTTAGAGCTCAAGAAACAGTACTCAGATGTAAGTATGCATCACTTTGAACAGCATGGAATTCTACTTGTTAGAGCTCAAGAAACATTGCCCAGATGTAAGTGTGCATCACCTTGGACAGCAAGGAATTCTACCTGTTAGAGCTCAAGAAAAATCACTCAGATGTAAGTATGCCTCACTTTGAACAGCAAGTAATTCTGCCTGTTATAGCTCAAGAAACATTGTCCAGATGTATGTATGCATCACTTTGGACAGCAAGGAATTCTACCTGTTAGAGCTCATGAAACATTACTCAGATGTAAGTATGCATCACTATGGAGAGCAAGAAATTCTACCTGTTAGAGCTCAAGAAACATTGCCCAGATGTAAGTATGCATCACTATGGACAGCAAGGAATTCTACATGTTAGAGCTGAAGAAACATTGCCCAGATGTAAGTATGCATCACTTTGGACAGCAAGGAATTCTACATGTTAGAGCTAATGAAACATTACTCAGATGTAAGTATGCATCACTATGGAGAGCAAGAAATTCTACATGTTTGAGCTCATGAAACATTGCCCAGGTGTAAGTATGCATCACTATGGACAGCATAGAGTTCTACATGTTAGAGCTCAAGAAACATTACTCAGATATAAGTATGCATCACTATGGACAGCAAGGAATTCAACCTGTTAGAGCTCATGAAACATCACTCAGATGTAAGTATGCATTGCTATGGAGAGCAAGAAATTCTACCTGTTAGAGCTCAAGAAACATAACTCAGATGTAAGTATGCCTCACTTTTGACAGCAAGGAATTCTACATGTTAGAGCTCAAGAAACATTACTCAGATGTAAGTATGCATTACTATGGACATCAAGAAATTCTTCATGTTAGAGCTCAAGAATTATCACTCAGATGTAAGTATGCATCACTATTGACAGCATGGAATTCTACATGTTAGAGCTGAGGATACATTACTCGGATATAAGTATGCTTCATTACCGACAGCAATGAATTCTTCCTGTAAGAGCTCAAGAAACATTACTCAGATGTAAGTATGCATCACTATGCAAGGAATTCTACATGTTAGAACTCAAGAAACATTACCCAGATGTAAGTATGCATCACTATGGACAGCAAGGAATTTCTATATGTTAGAGCTCAAGAAACATTGTCCAGATGTAAGTATGCATCACTATGGACAGCAAGGAATTCTACATGTTAGAGCTCATGAAACATTACTCAAAAGTAAGTATGCATCACTTTGGACAGCAAGGAATTCTACATGTTAGAACTCAAGAAACATTGCCCAGATGTAAGTATGCATCACTATGGACAGCAAGGAATTCTACATGTTAGAACTCAAGAAACATTACTCAAAAGTAAGTATGCATCACTTTGGACAGCAAGGAATTCTACATGTTAGAACTCAAGAAACATTGCCCAGATGTAAGTATGCATCACTATGGACAGCAAGGAATTTCTATATGTTAGAACTCAAGAAACATTGCCCAGATGTAAGTATGCATCACTATGGACAGCAAGGAATTCTACATGTTAGAACTCAAGAAACATTGCCCAGATGTAAGTATGCATCACTATGGACAGCAAGGAATTTCTATATGTTAGAACTCAAGAAACATTGCCCAAATGTAAGTATGCATCACTATGGACAGCAAGGAATTCTACATGTTAGAACTCAAGAAACATTGCCCAGATGTAAGTATGCATCACTATGGACAGCAAGGAATTCTACATGTTAGAGCTCAAGAAACATTACTCAAAAGTAAGTATGCATCACTTTGGACAGCAAGGAATTCTACATGTTAGAACTCAAGAAACATTGCCCAGATGTAAGTATGCATCACTATGGACAGCAAGGAATTTCTATATGTTAGAGCTCAAGAAACATTGTCCAGGCGTAAGTATGCATCACTATGGACAGCAAGGAATTCTACATGTTAGAGCTCAAGAAACATTACTCAAAAGTAAGTATGCATCACTATTGAGACTCAGTGTAACTCCTTGTCATTTCTGAGCTTGGAGAACAGTTGGCAGAATTAGTTGAATTACAATGAGTCGCTGTGTGCTTTTCAATGAAGCTATTGTGTTGATCTACATCTATATCATGTTTGAATACTTACTTGTGTAAGAATTATTATGCCCCCCTTCGAAGAAGAGGGGGTATATTGCTTTGCTCATGTCGGTCGGTCCGTCCACCAGGTGGTTGTCAGACTATAACTCAAGAATGCTTGGGCCTAGGATCATGAAACTTCTTAGGTACATTGATCATGACTCGCAGATGACCCCTATTGATTTTGAGGTCACTAGGTCAAAGGTCAAGGTCACGGTGACCCGAAATAGTAAAATGGTTTTTGAATGATAACTCAAGAACGCATACGCCTAGGATCATGAAACTTCATGGGTAGATTGATCATGACTTGCAGATGACCCCTATTGATTTTGAGGTCACTAGGTCAAAGGTCAAGGTCACGGTGACCCGAAATAGTAAAATGGTTTCCTGATGATAACTCAAGAATGCATACGCCTAGGATCATGAAACTTCATGAGTAGATTGATCATGACTCGCAGATGACCCGTATTGATTTTGAGGTCACTAAGTCAAAGGTCAAGGTCACGGTGACCCGAAATAGTAAAATGATTTTTGGATGATAACTCAAGAACGCTTTTGCCTAGGATCATGACACTTCATAGGTACATTGATCGTGACTCGCAGATGACTCCTATTGATTTTCAGGTCACTAGGTTAAAGGTCAAGGTCACAGTGACAAAAAACATATTCACACAATGGCTGCCACTACAACGGACAGCCCATATGGGGGGCATGCATGTTTTATTATACATGGATATTGTGTATCATCGTCAACATATTTACTTTTTTGCACTGCCATTTGATATTCTATTTTATCGATTTCCCTGTACCATATATACATATTCAATGCAACCACATAGCTGTTAGCCATGCAATATAACATTTCAATCAACAGTTTCATTTCACCATATAAACATTAATCTCATATGTTAATAATATTCAACTTTTTATTCCCTTTACCTTGCACACCCAGGAATTGGCTGCTAACGCTGTACAGATCCTGGGCTCTATGGATTTTCTTGGCAACCCAATGGGCCTTCTGCAGGACATCCAAGAGGGCATGCAAGGCCTAGTAAATGATCAGAATGTGGCGGGGCTTGCTAAGGGAATCTTCCATGGGGTCTCAAACTCAGCAGCTAAGGTAAGTGTTTTAGCTTTTTTGTGGCATACATTGTGGCCCTGTATTGATCAGTTTAAGCTTTAATTTAACTATGATTTTATATGGTAAAAGTGTGTAAGTATTAGATTTAAATGGAGACCTAGCTTAGGGTTGTACAATTTAGGCTTTGCTTGTCAATGTTACTGTTACTATAAATAGATAAACAGTTTCACTCAATGATGAAGGCAGGGCACTAAAACTTTAGTGCATATGTAGCTTACATGAAGACCTAGCTTTGGGTTGCTTTTTAGACCAATTGGGTCTAGTTCAATGTGAGACAAAATAAAAATAAAAACAGCAAATAGGTGGTTTCCAATCAATAAGTTAAGTTTGTGTTGAGTGGGGGATATCAATTCACGAATTTGCTTGTTTACAATGAGCTTGATATGTGGCAAATAGACATCTACATCAGAATTTCATTTGTTTTAATAGCTTAATTTCGTTACCTGCTATCTAATTGCTTACTTACTCCGAAGGATCGTAATTTATCAGGAAACTTTCTGTCCGAAGAATCCCACACTTTTCATGAACCCGTCAGGTCAGGTCAGAACGGTCACATAGTGCCGTGTAGCCGTATAACCAAAACGGGATATTACCCAGAAATCACTCTTATTCCGGATGCGTTATACAAAGGCCGACATTTTTGTTATTTACTTAATTGTTGCTTCTGTTTCGCTGGATTCTTCTGTTTTACAGAATAGAGAAGTTTTTGAATTGTGTTAAAATATTCTCCGTATATATATCCGATTATTTCTGTATTGTTTTGTGTTTTTGTTTGTTTGTTCAAGGCAAAATATGCCTCAAACACGAGGTTCATGTGGCCACATAAGAGCAGCATGGGACAACCATGATAGCTGCCTTTCGTGTGCCGGATGTACCCAGGATAACTGCTGCCCTTTCTGTGAGCATTGGTCTGTAGATACCTGGGCCATCAAGCGTTGACCTTTCAAGAGTCGTAGACGCAACATGCGTAGTTCAGGTCAAAGTAGGGAAAGTTCCGTTAGCCGTGACTTTTCCCCACACGACCTTGACCACATGCCATCAGGAGATGCCATGCATCAGTCCTTGCCCGGTGATGACACCGGACAAAATTTGCCCGGTCCGTTCATCGGGAACGACCAGTTGACCGGTCCGGAGACTTCACCGGTCAACATTGACCGGTCCGGTCATGCTATGACCGGTGTCGTTACCGGTCACTGACCGGTCCGGTCACTGACCGGTCCGGTCACCGGTCATGCTATGACCGGTCCGGTCACCGGTCCACCTGTCACTGGTCATTGACCGGTCCGGTCACCGGTCATGCTATGACCGGTCCGGTCACCGTTCATTGACGGTCTGGTCACCGGTCATGTAATGACCGATCCGGTCACCGGGTACCGGTCTGTGCCACAGACCGTTCTGGTCACCGTAGATGTTGACACTACCTTGTCAGTACTCCACAAAGGTAGACGCAGCCACGTTTCTACTGTGAGTCACAGACGTAAACGCGTAGTGTCTGATGTTTCCGGCTACTCTTCCAACTCGGGCTCGTCGTTGTATGACTCATCGTCTACTTCAACTAGCCCTCATCATCATCGGAGTGGACGTCGTTCACGCTCACCGAGTGTTTTTCGGCGTAGATTGCCTCGTAAAGAGCGATCACGCCAGCGCTCTGGGAGACATTCGATCAGGAAACATCATTCCCAGCGCCGCCGAACAGTGTCTCGGCATTGCAGGGATAAGGGACATAGACCTTCCTCTATTAGGCACTCTCGACTCCTAGGTCCCCTAGTCGATCCTTCTCTGAGGAATCTATTGACACCCTTCCACGTGTGTCGGCCTCTATTTTGGCCTCAACACACACTTCAGCCGTTCCTACAACCACTGAGCATAATTTGTATTCAAACACTAGTTTGCATACATATCAGGCTCAAGGTACAGGGGTTAATCTAACCACTTCGGCTGCGTTTTCAGCCCCACGGGTCTCTTCCACATTGCATAGAAGTATACCCCGGGCTGCCGCTACACCATCAAATTCCAATACTTTGTGGATCCAACAGTCGCCGGGAATCTTTGTCCCTTTTTTGACTGATCCTTTACCAGCGACCGCTGGTATTCAAAATGAGTCTGCTGACTTGATCTCTGATAGACCTAACTCACCAGCTATATTTTTGATGGTGCCGGAAAACGATCCTCTCATGATAGAAGCGGATGAATCTAGTATTCCTACTTCTGTATCCACCGGTTTCAATCAATCCAATGCTCCCGCAGACGGTTCGATTGAGGCGGGTTCAGAGTCTAATGAGGCCGAACTTTATTATTTGGCCTCCATCAATCAGGTTTACGAACTAATGTTCAATACCTTAGATGAGGACTTCTGCCCCCGCCCTTCCTTGTCTCTCACAGGATCTGCGGTTACCGTTACAGAACAGGTAGCCCGCAGACGAGAGCCCGGCAGGATAAGTAAGGCGACTTCCCGAGTGGATCTCCGCCTTCCTATTGGCTCTTCCACAATGGCTGTATTCCAGTCACTTGAGCCAGCCAATAAGCCTTCGCCATCTCCATGGAAAGCCCCTAAGGAGCTGACGGAGCCTAAACAGATGGACGGCGGGAAAAGTTATAAGGCCCCGGTACCCGACCCTTCTACCGGTTTGGACCTTTCCAAACTTCCGGTTCCTGATGCTGACATTAGTAAGCTGTCCCTTACAATGCCGTCATCATCTACCCATACAGCAGTCCCTCTTTCCCTGTTGGAAAATTGGGAGCTGAGAGAACGCCGTTCCAAAGGTCTGGCTAACCAGCTAGATCTCATGGCAGCCACAGCCTTAGACTTGGTTTGGGAGCTCTCTGATTCAATCCCAGAGGAGCTTCGTGCCTTGTTGATACACCTTTCACGTACTACGCAGTGTTTATCACACAATGCTGCGTCGTCTATGTCTGAGATGTTAAGGCTTCGGAGAGACCTCATCCTCTTCCTTGCCCAATAATTTCCTTTTGGAAACAGGCATCAACTCCCATTCGAACTGCTCCACTAACAGCAGATTCTCTTTTCGGAGGGAGGATACAGTCGGCACTTACTGCTGATCGTGAAGATCAGATACATGCCTCCTTAGCTAGGAGCAGTTCTGGCCAGCGCCCTGTGGTTTTTAAGCGCCCTGCTTCTAAGCCCCCAGGAGCCCCACCGGCCAAGAACGCTAAAAGGAACAGTTTCCCTACTAAGCGTCCTTCTGCTCCACGTCAGCCCACAAATAGGCCTCCTTTCCAGAACAGAACAACTTCCTATCGGAAGCTTTCTGTAAACCAAAATTGGAGTAAGGGCAAACCCAATGGGGACAAGAAGTCATTTAATCCTTTTTCCGGCAAGGGTGGACCTCCAAAAGGTCAGCCAAAGGTCATACCCCTTTCTACCGCCACAACCTCCGATGCCGGAGGTACCAGTCGGGGCCAGACTTATGCACTTCGCAAATCAATGGCTCCAAATAACTTTGGACGCGTGGGTTCATTCCCTTGTCACACAAGGCCTCACTTTTCAATTCGAAAAAAAGGCCCCCACTCTCTCGCGTCCCAATAGATCTGGTATCTCCGCATCCACAACTTCCAGACTCTATTCTCGGACTCCTGGAAAAACAGGCGGTAGAAAGGGTTCACGACCCTTGTTCTCCAGGATTTTACAGTCGCCTTTTCCTTGTTCAAAAGAAAAGCGGCTCCTGGAGACCAGTAATAGACTTAAAAGTGTTCAACACGTTTCTAGTCAAACCTACTTTCAAGATGTAGACTCCTGCCTTCATTCGGCGCTCCATCAAACCCATGCACTGGGGGGTTTCCTTGGACCTGGAAGCTGCATTCTTCCATGTTCCTATCCATCCCAACTACTGGAAGTACCTGCGCTTCTCCTTTCGAGGCCAGGTCTACCAGTTTCGGGCAATGCCCTTTGGATTGGCCACAGCTCCACGAGTTTTCACCAAACTCATGGCCGCAGTGAGCGCACACCTCCGATTACACGGGGTTCAACTGCTTCAGTATTTCGACGATTGGCTCTTACACCAGCTCGATTGTCGACTGCTTCTGCTACACCTAGAGTTCTCTTGGAAGAAGCTCCAGTCTTTAGGACTCCGTCTCAATGCAGCCAAGTCAGACCTCATTCCTTCTCAGGATTTCATATTCGTGGGAATGAATTTTCTGACCCACATCAATCGGGTCAGGGTCTCACCGCAACGTGTATCAGACCTCCTTTTAAAGGTCAGATGGGTGCTGTCCCAATCTCATATCACAGCTCAAGATTTCCTCTCACTCAACGGTATCCTGAGCTCTGTAGCAGACTTCTTGCAGTTGGGACGTCTCTTCCTACGTCCTCTTCAGCACTATCTCTCAGCTCGATGGAAATGGTCTCCAGACAATCTGCTAACACAGATTCCCATCCTTCCATCCTTAGTCCCCCACCATCAATGGTGGCTAGACGAGGAGACGCTGTTGGCAGGAGTACCGCTTCTTCCCCAGCAACCTTCTTTACATCTCATAACGGATGCGAGCATGGAAGGTTGGGGCGCTCACCTGGAACCCCGCAGCCTGACATTATCAGGATTGTGGTCTCCTCAGGAGTCTCACCTGCACATAAACAATCTCGAAATGCGAGCAGTCTTTCTAGCTGTTTCTCAATTCCAATCACATCTTCGGGACTCCTGTGTGATGGTATGGACAGACAACACATCAGTCGTGGCTTACATCCAGAAACACGGCGGTACACACTCTCACTCCCTGTATCTGGAAACAATGAACTTACTTGTTCTTTGCAAGAGCCTTAACGTCTCTCTTTTGTCCAAACACATACCAGGTCGTCTCAACGCCCTGGCAGACGGTTTGTCTCGCAAACACCAGTTACTTCCATCGGAGTGGACACTTCATCAGGAAGTGGCCAACCAGATTTTCCTCACATTCGGTTATCCACTGGTCGACCTGTTTGCGACCAGAGACAACCACAGACTTCCTCTGTATGTGAGTCCAGTGTACGAACCAGCAGCGTGGGTGGTAGACGCGCTTTCTTTCGATTGGGATCAACTGGACGCTTACGCTTATCCCCCACCCATTCTAATTCCCCAAATCTTAGGGAAAATCAGTGTGAGCTCTTGCCGGATCCTCCTGATAGCCCCTTGGTGGCCCAGGAGATCCTGGTTCAACGACCTTCTCGGTCTCCTGTGCGAATTTCCCAGGGAACTCCCGCACAGGTCAGATCTCCTATCTCAGAGAGGCAGACTTCACATGGATCCAGACATGTTCCACTTTAACGTCCTGTGTCTCGTTCTCTTACCCCCAAATGGGATTTGGCTTGTGTTCTTGGATCGCTTATTAAAGCTCCCTATGAACCCCTTACTCAGGCTTCTTTACGGTTCCTAACCTGGAAGACCGTTTTCCTTCTTACCATGGCTTCATCCGAACGTTGAAGTGAAATTCATGCTCTTTCTATCGAAGAAAGCCATCTTCGTTTTGATTCCTCCGATGGCTCTGTCACTTTGTTGTGTCAGCCAGGATTCCTTGCTAAAAATCAACTCCCCTCAATGGCTTCTAAACCCTTCAAGGTCCCAAGTCTTTCTAGAACTTGTGGAAATGAAGATGAAGATAGACTCCTCTGCCCTGTCAGGTCTTTGAAGTTCTATCTTAGTAGAGTTAAGTCTATTCGAGGTTCTCGCAAGAGACTCTTCATTCCCTTAAAAGGGGTGGGCGGTGTGTCTGCGGCTTCTATTTCCCGATGGGTAGCCTCGACTATAAAAAGGGCTTACTCTTCTCTTTCTTCAAGGGATTCATCCCTTTTTAAGATTAGACCGCATGAATTACGAGCAATGTCGGCTTCGTGGGCGTATATTAATCATACCCCACTCTCCGACGTGCTTCAAGCTGCTTTCTGGAGGAATCAGACCACTTTTTCATCTTTTTATCTTCGTTCTTTGGAGTGCCAACAGGACAACTTGTATATGTTGGGCCCCCTTGTGGTTGCACAAACGGTAGTATCTTCTACGGCATAATTATATATTACGCTTATCCGTGAATTAAGTTAATACCGTAATAACGAAGATTAGCTGAGAACCCGAGATATGGGTTCCGCTGTGATGGGGAGATTTTCGCGAACCTTCCCGCCGCAGCTGCAAAGTCAGCAATTAGATAGCAGGTAACGTAATTAACAAATTTTTATAGTAAAATTCATTTTAATTAGTAATTACTTACCTGCTATCGGTAAGTCCCACCTCCCACGCCGCTCTTCGTCTAATATTTTCATATTGTTTATTGGAATAAGAGTGATTTCTGGGTAATATCCCATTTTGGTTATACGGCTACACGGCACTATGTGACCGTTCTGACCTGACCTGACGGGTTCATGAAAAGTGTGGGATTCTTCGGACAGAAAGTTTCCGGATAAATTACGATCCTTCGGAGTAAGTAAGCAATTAGATAGCAGGTAAGTAATTACTAATTAAAATGAATTTTACTATAAAAATTTGTTTTAATATGAGACAACCCTGTTTTTGTTTTTACAGCTTAGACATACATTTGGCTGCGTAAAAATCCTGTTTCCATCATCAATTACTTTGGGAAAAAGAGCTGAGGGTCTTCTCTTTTATGGCCATTTTATGCCCTATGTTACTACTATCCACACATGGTTTAGATAAGCGCGTACAATCATAACAGTGATGAAGTGTAGCCTACAAATTTAAATACAGACAAATGCTTGTTAATTAATTTCCAGTATATGGCAAATTTGTATGCATTTATTGATAATATAGGTTAAGATTATCTCTCTTGACTGGATGTCTCCAGATGACTTGTTGCTTTCTTCACACTACCCTCTTGTGACTTTGTAAACAGATGACAGGGGGATTGTTAACACTATTAACTCATGACTCTTTGTGTACCGGTGACAGGTCTATTGTTAAAACTATATTGTGACTTTATGTGTACAGATGACGCAGGGTTTTTTTTGGCCCGATTTTATAACCGAAATTCGGCTATGTTTTCAATCCCAAAAAGTATATTTTTTTCCCAAAATGTGGCAAAAAATTCCCAATTTCCAACAAACCAAAAAAAAAATTATTTTTTTTTTATTTTTTTTTTTTTAGAAAGAAGTCTTATGTGTATTTTATCTCAATTTTAATTCAATTACATCTAACAAAGTATTATATGATTTTTTTCTTTTAATTTGAATGATTATAAAGAGTTAAATCAAATTTAGCATTTCCCTAATCATCGGACTTTTCGTGTGGAAAAAAAGGCTTATGAATTTATTTTCCCAATTTCATGCAAATGCCGATAAAATTCCCAATTCCAAAGCCATGGGCTATCTTCCCAAAAAATGGAAAAAAAAACCTGTGACAGGTTGATTATTAACACTATACTCTTGTTACTGTTTGTGTACAGGTGACAGGTGGATTGTTAACACTATCCTCTTGTGGCTATTTGTACAGGTGACAGGTTCATTGTTAACACTATCCTCTTATGGCTATGTGTACAGATGACAGGTCCATTGTTAACACTGTCAACTTGTGACTGTGTGTGTACAGGTGACCGGTCCATTGTTAAAACTGTGACTGTTTGTGTGCAGTTGACAGGTGGATTGTTAACACTATCCTCTTGAGACTGTTTGTGTACAGATGACAGGTGGATTGTTAACACTATCCTCTTGTGGCTATGTGTACAGGTGACAGATTCATTGTTAACACTATCCTCTTATGGCTATGTGTACAGATGACAGGTCCATTGTTAACACTGTCAACTTGTGACTGTGTGTGTACAGGTGACCGGTCCATTGTTAAAACTGTGACTGTTTGTGTGCAGTTGACAGGTGGATTGTTAACACTATCCTCTTGAGACTGTTTGTGTACAGATGACAGGTGGATTGTTAACACTATCCTCTTGTGGCTATGTGTACAGGTGACAGGTTCATTGTTAAAAACTATCCTCTTGTGATTGTCTGTGTACAGGTGACAGGTGGATTGTTAACACTATCAATGTTGTGTACAGGTGACTGGTGGATTGTTAACACTAGCAACGTGTGACTGTATGTGTACAGGTGACAGGTCCATTGTTAAAACTATATTGTGACTGTTTGTATACAGGTGACAGGTGGATTGTTATTTATCCTATTACCAGTTGAAAATCGATAGTATAACAAAGATCGTATAAACTTTAGCTTTATACTATCTATTTTTAGATCAGATTTGGGATTTTCCCAAAATTGGAGAATATGTTTTTGTCAACTACGGAAAGATAAAAATCGTCAAAAAGTGCGATATTTTATAATTATTAATGGAAAAAAGGAGGAAATAATAGGATAAATAGAATATTATGTGAGTTTTGGATAAAGATCAAGTTTATCATGCTCGGCTAAAACCATGATAGTGTTAGACAAGCCTTGCGCTAACATGGTTCTAAGCCTCACATGATAAACTTGATCTTCATCCAAAACTCACATAATATTCTATATTTTTTCAGGTGACAGGTGGATTGTTAACACTATCCTCTTATGATTGTTTGTGTACAGATGACAGGTTGATTGTTAACATAATCAACTTGTGACTGTATGTGTGCAGGTGACAGGTCCATTCTTAAAACTATATTGCTACTGTTTGTGTACAGGTGACAGGTGGATTGTTAACACTATCCTCTTGTGATTGTTTGTGTACAGATGACATGTGGATTGTTTACGCTATCAACTTTGACTGTATGTGTACAGGCGACACGTCCATTGTAAAACTATATTGTGACTGTTTTTGTACAGGTGGCAGGTGGATTGTTAACACTATCCTCTTGTGACTGTATGTGTACAGATGACATGTGCATTGTTAACAGTATCCTCTTGTGACTGTTTGTGTACAGGTGACAGGTGGATTGTTAACACTATCCTCTTGTGGCTATGTGTACATATGGCAGGTGGATTGTTATAATTTTTCAACTTGTGACTCTTTGTGTACAGGTGACAGGTGGATTGTTAACACTACCTTCTTGTGACTGTTTGTTTACATGTTACGGACGGATCGTTAACACTACCTTCTTGTGGCTATGTGTACATGTGACAGGTGCATTGTTAACACTACCCTCTTGTGACTGTTTGTATACAGGTGACAGGTGGATTGTTAACAATATCCTCTTGTGACTGTTTTTGTACAGGTGACAGGTGGATTGTTAACATTATATTCTTGTGACTGTTTGTGTACAGGTGACAGGTGGATTGTTAACACTATCATCTTGTGACTGTTTGAGTACATATGACAAGTGGATTGTACACACTATCCTCTTGTTACTGTTTGTGTGCAGGTAACAGGTGGATTGTTAACACTATTCTCCTGTGACTGTATGTAGACAGGTGGCAGGTGGATTGTTTACACTATCAACTTGTGACTGTGTACATATTACAGGTGGATTGTTAATATCCTCTTGTGACTGTATGTGTACATGTGACAGGTGGATTGTTTACACTATCAACTTGTGACTGTATGTGTACAGGTGACAGGTCCATTGTTAATACTATATTGTGACTGTGTGTGTACAGGTGACAGGTGCATTGTTTACACTATCTATTGTTACTCTATGTGTACAGATGAAAGGTGCATTGTTAACACTATCCCATTGTGACTGCATGTGTACATGTGACAAGGCATTGTTAACACTATCCCATTGTGACTGCATGTGTACAGATGACAGGGCATTGTTAACTTTATCCACTGTGAATGTATGTGTACAGATGACAGGTGCATTGTCAGAGGGTCTCAGTACAGTGCACCAGGACAGCAAGCACAATGTGAAGAGGCAGCAGATCCGTACCAGCGCCAAGTCCAGTTCGGGCCAGTTCAAGGCGGGATGGAAGGGGTTTGCACATGGAATGATAGGAGGAGTGTCCAGTATCACCAAGCCATTTGAGGGACTAGTGACTGGGGGACTCGAGGTTTGGGATGTTAAAAGAAAAATAGCTATCTTATTCTATGGTCATTGAGTTACGGACAAAAAAAGTTTTCAATACATTTTTTTTCTGTTTGGGCAGATTATTTTAATGTCAAGCATGGATGAATTCTCATATAACTTAAAAGCAACAATAAATTATCATAAGAAAACCTTTACTGAAGTAATATACATGACAGAATTTAGCATATAAAACCAAGTTCCCAGATCAAAGGTCAATATCACAAGTCATGGTTAAAGGTAAAAAATATACAAATAATAAAAAATGTGTTCAATTTAAGCTCAAAGATTTTTTATTGATGAGTCAGTTTATGATTAAATACCACTCTTTAAAACCAATGTTGTCCCTGTTCAAAAGTATTGCAATCAGTACACAATGTATACCTATCATTTACACCTCGCATTACAGGGTTTTGGAAAGGGTCTGTACCAAGGTGTGACAGGGCTGGTCACTAAGCCTGTGGCTGGGGTGCTGGACCTGGCGTCTGGGATGTCTAATGCAGTGCGTGACGTTAGTAGGAGGAGCAGCCACATGACCCCAGACCAGATGCGGGTTCCCCGCTGCTGTCACGGGCCGGGAGGACTGCTACCCATGTACCATCCGAGGCAGGCTGAGTCACAGGCTCTCCTGTACAGGATCAATGAACACAGGTTCACAGAAAGGTATGGGTCTCATCATGTGCATATTTAGTTATCACATTAACAGTGTTACTGTTTAAACTGTATAGGCTTCTACTCCATGTTACTGATGGTGACTGCATTGTCCAATTTGTAACAAACAACAATGCATGTACTTCAAATTTACAACTGTTGATTGGTTTTTATCACATTATTGAGATATGACCGGTTACCCTTCCCCTTCTATCCTACAGGTTCATAGCCTTTGATTACCTGCTATCTGGGGCTGACGAGAAGTTTGTGCTGATCACCAGTGACCAGTTGTTCATCCTGAAGACTCTGGAGCCCCATCCAGACAGCATCCTCCTCAACTTGAAACACACTGACTACTCTTACTCCAGCCATACTGAGAAAGGTTAGCTGGGGGTCAACTTGGGAGGGACATGGGGGGGACTTGAAACACACTGACTACTCTTACTCCAGCCATACTGAGAAAGGTTAGCTGGGGGTCAACTGGGGAGGGACATGGGGGGGACTTGAAACACACTGACTACTCTTAATCCAGCCACACTGAGAAAGATTAGCTGGGGGTCAACTTGGGAGGGACATGGGGGGATTTGATGCACACTGACTACACTTACTCCAGACATACTGAGAAAGGTAAGCTGGGGGTAATTTGGGGAGGGACATGGGGTGGACTTGAAACACACTGACTACACTTACTCCAGCCATACTGAGAAAGGTTAGCTGGGGGTCAACTGGGGAGGGACATGGGGGGACTTGAAACACACTGACTACTCTTACTCCAGCCATACTGAGAAAGGTTAGCTGGGGGTCAACTTGGGAGGGACATGGGGAACTTGAAGCACACTGACTACTCTAACTCCAGCCATACTGAGAAAGGTTAGCTGGGGGTCAACTGGGGAGGGACATGGGGGGGACTTGAAGCACACTGACTACTCTTACTCCAAACATACTGAGAAAGGTTAGCTGGGGGTCAACTTGGGAGGGACAGGGAGGATTTGAAGCACACTGACTACTCTTACTCCAGCCATACTGTGAAAGGTTAGCTGGGTGTCAACTTGGGAGGGACATGGGGGGGACTTGAAGCACACTGACTACACTTACTCCAGCCATACTGAGAAAGGTTAGCTGGGGGTCAACTGGGGAGGGACATGGGGGGGATTTGAAGCACACTGACTACTCTTACTCCAGCCATACTGAGAAAGGTTAGCTGGGGTCAACTTGGGAGGGACATGGGGGGGACTTGAAGCACACTGACTACACTTACTCCAGACATACTGAGAAAGGTTAGCTGGGGGTCAACTTGGGAGGGACATGGGGGGACTTAAAGCACACTGACTACACTTACTCCAGCCATACTGAGAAAGGTTAGCTGGGGGTCAACTTGGGAGGGACATGGGGGGGACTTGAAACACACTGACTACTCTTACTCCAGCGACACTGAGAAAGGTTAGCTGGGGGTCAACTTGGGAGGGACATGGAGGGACTTGAAGCACACTGACTACTCCAGCCACACTGAGAAAAGTTAGCTGGGGGTCAACTGGGGAGGGACAGGGGGTAGGACTTGAAACACACTGACTACTCTTACTCCAGCCACTCTGACAAAGGTTAGCTGGGGATCAACTGGGGAGGGACAGGGGGGATTTGAAGCACACTGACTACTCTAACTCCAGCCACTCTGAGAAAGGTTAGCTGGGGTCAACTGGGGAGGGACAGGGGGGACTTGAAACACACTGACTACTCTTACTCCAGCCACTCTGTGAGCTGGGGGTCAATTGGGGAGGGACAGGGGGGACTTGAAACACACTGACTACTCTTACTCCAGCCATTCTGTGGAAGGTTAGCTGGGGGTCAACTGGGGAGGGACAAGAGGCCAGGGGATTGAAACACACTGACTACTCTTACTCTAACCTAAATGAGAAAGGTTAGCTTGGTGTCAACTGGAGAGGGGCAAAGGGGGGACATGAAACACACTGACTGCTCTCACTCTAGCCATACTGTGGAAGGTTAACAGAGTGTTAACTGTGGAGAGGACAAAGAGGGGGGGAGACTTGAAATATACTGACTACTCCTACTCGAGCCACCCTGAGAAAGGTTAGCTGGGGGTCATCTGGGGAGGGACAGGCAGGGGGGGGGGACATGAAACACACTGACTACTCTTACTCCAACAACTCTGAGAAAGCTTAGCTAGTGGTCAACTAGGGAGAGACAGAGGGTAGGACTTGAAACACACCGAATACTCTTACTCAAGCCACACTGTGGAAGGTCAACTGTGGAGGGGCAAGGGAGTGGGGATGACTTGAAGCACACTGCTCTTACTCCAGCCACTCTGTGGAAGGTTAGCTAGGGGTCAACTGGGGAAGGACAAAGGGGGGGACATGAAACACACGGACTACTCTTACTCGAACCACACTGAGAAAGGTCAGCTGTGGGTCAACTGGGGAGGGGCAAGGGGTGGGGGACTTGAAATACACTGACTACTCCTACTCGAACCACGCTGAGAAAGGTCAGCTGTGGGTCAACTGGGGAGGGGCAAGGGGTGGGGGACTTGAAATACACTGACTACTCCTACTCGAGCCACACTGAGAAAGGTCAGCTGGGGGTCAACTGGGCAGGGGCAAGGGGTGGGGGACTTGAAATACACTGACTACTCCTACTCGAGCCACACTGAGAAAGGTCAGCTGGGGGTCAACTGGGCAGGGGCAAGGGGTGGGGGACTTGAAATACACTGACTACTCCTACTCTAGCCACACTGAGAAAGGTCAGCTGGGGTCAACTGGGGAGGGGCAAGGGGTGGGGGACTTGAAATACACTGACTACTCCTACTCGAGCCACACTGAGAAAGGTCAGCTGGGGTCAACTGGGGAGGGGCAAGGGGTGGGGAACTTGAAATACACTGACTACTCCTACTCGAGCCACTCTGAGAAAGGTAAGCTGGGGGTCAACTGGGCAGGGGCAAGGGGTGGGGGACTTGAAATACACTGACTACTCCTACTCGAGCCACACTGAGAAAGGTCAGCTGGGGGTCAACTGGGCAGGGGCAAGGGGTGGGGGACTTGAAATACACTGACTACTCCTACTCGAACCACGCTGAGAAAGGTCAGCTGGGGGTCAACTGGGCAGGGGCAAGGGGTGGGGGACTTGAAATACACTGACTACTCCTACTCGAACCACACTGAGAAAGGTCAGCTGGGGGTCAACTGGGCAGGGGCAAGGGGTGGGGGACTTGAAATACACTGACTACTCCTACTCGAGCCACTCTGAGAAAGGTAAGCTGGAGGGGGGGGGGGGCAACTGGGGAGGGGAAAGGGGGGGACTTGAACACACTGTCTTCTCTTACTCCAGCCACACTGTGGAAGGTAAGCTGGGGATTAACTGGGGAGGGGGAATGGCAGGGGAAGAGCTTTAAATATACTGACTACTTCTACTCTAGCCACTCTGAAAAAGATAAGCTGGCGGTCAACTGGGAAGGGACAAGGGGGTTGGACTCTTAAATACTCTTAATCCAGCCACACTATGGAAGGTTAGCTGGGGGAGGGGCAGGGGGGTTGTAAAAGCTGACTGCTGTGGGCCAATTTTCACACAGTTTCTTAGGGAAAACATAACTTCTTTTAACTTATTAAGCCTCATTTTAGTTAGTTAATAGAATTTTTTACATATTAATATTTAGTCCAATTAAATTTTGCAATTTGCAGTTATATGTATTTTAATAGCTTAATTACGTTACCTGATATCATATGCTATTTACTCCGATAGGATCGTAATTTATCCGGAATTTTTCGTCCGAGGAATCCCACACTTTTCAGAAACCCGTCTAGTAGGACAGAGCGGTCACATAGTGCCGTGTAGCCGCACAACCAAAACGGGACATTACCCAGAATTCACTCTTATTCCGGATGGCGATATACAAAGGCCGACATTTTGTTATTAACTTAATTGTTGCTTCTGTTTCGCTGGATTCTTCTGTTTAACAGAATAGAGAAGTTTTTGTATTGCGTTAAAACATTCTCCGTATATATATCCGTGTATTTCGGTATCGTTTTGTGTATTTGTTTGTTTGTTCAAGGCAAAATATGCCTCAAACACGTGGCTCATGTGGACACACAAAGGCAGCATGGGACAACCATGGTAGCTGCCTGTCGTGTGCAGGATGTACCCAGGATAACTGCTGCCCTTTCTGTGAGCATTTGTCTGCAGATACCTGGGCCATCAAGCGTCGACCCTTCAAGAGTCGTGGACGCAACAAGAATAGTTCATATCAAAGTAGGGAAAGTTCCGTGTGTCGGGACTTTTCACCACACGATCTTGACCATACTCCACCAGTAGCTGCCAGGCATCGGTCCCTACCCCGTGACGAAACCGGACAAAATTTGCCCGGTCCGTTCATCGGGAATGACCAGTTGAATGACTCGGCATCAGATCAACGTAGGAAAAGTTCCGTGTGTCGGGACTTTTCACCACACGATCTTGACCATATGCCACCAGTAGCTGCCAGGCATCGGTCCCTACCCCGTGACGACACCGGACAAAATTTGCCCGGTCCGTTCATCGGGAATGACCAGTTGACCGGTCCGGAGACTTCACCGGTCAACATTGACCGGTCCGGTCACCGGTCATGCTATGACCCGTCACTGACCGGTCCGGTCACCGGTCATGCTATAACCGGTCCGGTCAACCGGTCACCGGTCATTGACCGGTCCGGTCACCAGTCATGTAATGACCGATCCGGTCATCGGGTTTCGGTCTGTGCCACAGACCGTTCCGGTCACCGTAGATGTTGACACTACCTTGTCAGTACTCCACAAAGGTAGACGCAGCCGCGTTTCTACTGTGAGTCACAGACGTAAACGTGTAGTGTCTGATGTTTCCGGCTACTCCTCCACCTCGGGCTCGTCGTCGTATGACTCATCGTCTACTTCAAATAGCCCTCATCATTATCGGAGGGGACGTCGTTCACGCTCACCGAGTGTTTCTCGGCGTAGATTGCCTCGTAAAGAGCGATCACGCCAGCGCTCGGGGAGACGTTCGATCAGGAAACATCATTCCCAGCGCCGCCGAACAGTGTCTCGGCGTCGCAGGGATAAGGGACATAGACCTTCCTCTATTAGGCGCTCTCGGACTCCTAGGTCCCCTAGTCGATCCTTCTCTGAGGAATCTATTGACACCCTCCCACGTGTGTCGGCCTCTATTTTGGCCTCAACACACACTTCAGCCGTTCCTACAACCACTGAGCATAATTTGTATTCAAACACTAGTTTGCATACATATCAGGCTCAAGGTACAGGGGTTAATCTAACCACATCGGCTGCGTTTTCAGCCCCACGGGTCTCTTCCACATTGCATAGAAGTATACCCCGGGCTGCCGCTACACCATCAAATCCCAATACTTTGTGGATCCAACAGTCGCCGGGAATCTTTGTCCCCTTTTCGACTGATCCTTTACCAGCGACCTCTGGTATTCAAAGTGAGTCTACTGACTTGATCTCTGAGAGACCTAACTCACCAGCTATATCTTTGATGGTGCCGGAAAACGATTCTCTCATGATAGAAGCGAATGAATCTATTATTCCTTCTCCTATATCCACCGGTTTCAATCAATCCAATGCTCCCGCAGATGGTTTGATTGAGGCGGGTTCGGAGTCTAATGAGGCCGAACTTTATTATTTGGCCTCCATCAATCAGGTATACGAACTTATGTTCAATACCTTAGATGAGGACTTCTGCCCCCGCCCTTCCTTGTCTCTCACAGGATCTGCGGTTACCGTTACAGAACAGGTAGCACGCAGACGAGAGCCCGGCAGGATAAGTAAGGCTACTTCCGGAGTGGATCTACGCCTTCCTATTGGCTCTTCCACAATGGCTGTTTTCCAGTCACTTGAACCACCCAATAAGCCTTCGCCAACTCCATGGAAAGCCCCTAAGGAGCTGACGGAGCCTAAACAGATGGACGGCGGGAAAAGTTATAAGGCCCCGGTACCCGACCCTGCTACCGGTTTGGACCTTTCCAAACTTCCGGTTCCTGATGCTGACATTAGTAAGCTGTCACTTACAATGCCTTCATCATCCCATACATCAGTCCCTCTTTCCCTGTTGGAAAATTGGGAGCTGAGAGAACGCCGTTCCATAGGTCTGGTTAACCAGCTAGATCTCATGGCAGCCACAGCCTTAGACTTGGTTTGGGAGCTCTCTGATTCAATTCCAGAGGAGCTCCGGGCCTTGTTGATACATCTTTCACGTACTACGCAGTGTTTATCTCACAATGCTGTGTCGTCTATGTCTGAGATGTTAAGGCTTCGGAGAGACCTTATCCTCTCTTCCTTGCCCAATAATTTCCTTTTGGAAACAGGCGTAAACTCCCTTCGAACTGCTCCACTAACCGCAGAGTCTCTTTTCGGAGGGAGGATCCAGTCGGCACTTACTGCTGATCGTGAAGATCAGATACATGCCTCCTTAGCTAGGAGCAACTCTGGCCAGCGCCCTGTGGTTTTTAAGTGCCCTGCTTCTAAGCCCCCAGGAGCCCCACAGGCCAAGAACGCTAAAAGGGACAGTTTCCCTACTAAGCGTCCGTCTGCTCCACGTCAGCCCACAAATAGGCCTCCTTTTCAGAACAGAACAACTTCCTATCGGAAGCCTTCTGTAAAACAAAATTGGAGTAAGGGCAAACCCAATGCGGACAGAAGTCATTTAATCCTTCTTCCAGCAAGGGTGGACCTCCTAAAGGTCAGCCCTAGGTCATACCCCTTTCTACCGCCACAACCTCTTATGCCAGAGGTACCAGTCGGGGCCAGACTTATGCACTTCGCAAATCGATGGCTCCAAATAACTTCGGGGTGGGTTCATTCTCTTGTCACACAAGGCCTCACTTTTCAATCGAAAAAAGGCCCCCACTCTCTCGCGTCCCAATAGATCTGGTATCTCCGCATCCACAACTTCCAGACTCCATTCTCGGACTCCTGGAAAAACAGGCGGTAGAAAGGGTTCACGACCCTTGTTCTCCAGGATTTTACAGTCGCCTTTTCCTTGTTCAAAAGAAAAGCGGCTCCTGGAGACCAGTCATAGACTTAAAAGTGTTCAACACGTTTCTAGTCAAACCTACTTTCAAGATGGAGACTCCTGCCTTCATTCGGCGCTCCATCAAACCCATGCAATGGGGGGTTTCCTTGGACCTGGAAGATGCATACTTCCATGTTCCTATCCATCCCAACTACCGGAAGTACCTGCGCTTCTCCTTTCGAGGCCAGGTCTACAAGTTTCGGGCGATGCCCTTTGGATTGGCCACGGCTCCACGAGTTTTCACCAAACTCATGGCCGCAGTGAGCGCACACCTCCGATTACACGGGGTTCAACTGCTTCAGTATTTCGACGATTGGCTCTTACACCAGCTCTATCGTCAACTGCTTCTGCTACACCTAGAGTTCTCTTGGAACGAGCTCCTCTCTTTAGGACTCCTTCTCAATGTAGCCAAGTCAGACCTCATTCCCTCTCAGGATTTCATATTCGTGGGAATGAATTTTCTGACCCACATCAATCGGGTCAGGGTCTCACCGCAACGTATATCAGACTTTTGAAGGTCAGAGGGGTGCTGTCCCAATCTCAACCACAGCTCAAGATTTCCTCTCACTCAACGGTATCCTGAGCTCTGTAGCAGACTTCGTGCAGTTGGGACGTCTCTTCCTACGTCCTCTTCAGCACTATCTCTCAGCTCGATGGAAATGGTCTCCAGACAATCTGCTTACACAGATTCCCATCCTTCCGTCCTTAGTCCCCCACCTTCAATGGTGGCTAGACGAGGAGACCCTATTGGCAGGAGTACCGCTTCTTCCCCCGCAACCGTCTTTACATCTCATAACGGATGCGAGCATGGAAGGTTGGGGCGCTCACCCGGAACCCCGCAGCCTGACATTATCAGGATTGTGGTCTCCTCAGGAGTCTCTCCTGCACATAAACAATCTCGAAATGCGAGCAGTCTTTCTAGCTGTTTCTCAATTCCAATCACATCTTCGGGACTCCTGTGTGATGGTATCGACAGACAACACATCAGTGGTGGCTTACATCCAGAAACAGGGCGGGACACACTCTCACTCCCTGTATCTGGAAACAATGAAATTTCTTGTTCTTTGCAAGAGCCTAAACGTCTCTCTCTTGTCCAAACACATACCAGGTCGTCTCAACGCCCTGGCGGACGGTTTGTCTCGCAAACACCAGTTACTTCCATCGGAATGGACACTTCATCAGGAAGTGGCCAATCAGATATTCCTCACATTTGGTTATCCACTGTTCGACCTGTTTGCGACCAGAGACAACCACAGACTTCCTCTGTATTTGAGTCCAGTGTACGAACCAGCAGCTTGGGCGGTAGACGCGCTTTCGTTCGATTGGGATCAACTGGACGCTTACGCTTATCCCCCACCCATTCTAATTCCCCTAATCTTTGGGAAAATCAGGGTGAGCTCTTGCCGGATCCTCCTGATAGCCCCTTGGTGGCCCAGGAGATCCTGGTTCAACGACCTTCTCGGTCTCCTGTATGAATTTCCCAGGGAACTCCCGCACAGGTCAGATCTCCTATCTCAGAGAGGCAGACTTCACATGGATCCACCCATGTTCCACTTACAAGTCTGGCCGTTATCAAGCAATCCCTGCATAAGAAACGCTTTTCTGTCAGGGCTTCAACGCTCGTTGCCTCTGCAAGGAGAAAGTCCACCAGAGCAGTCTATGATGCTCGCTGGAAACTCTTCTCTAATTGGTGTGTTCGAGGGAAAATTGATCCCCTCAATCCCTCTGCTAGACGCATAGCAGATTTTCTAATCTATCTCTTTGATGATAAGAAACTTTCTCTTAGCTCCATCAAAGGATACAGATCTGTGCTTTTGCATACCTTGGCTTTTCGTAAGTCATCACAAGTCTGTGCTGACCCAGCCATTTCGGAACTGATCCGAGCCATGGAACTTAAACGTCCTGTGTCTCGTTCTCTTACCCCCAAATGGGATTTGGCTTGTGTTCTTGGATCACTTGTTAAAGCTCCCTATGAACCCCTTAATCAGGCTTCTTTACAGTTCCTAACCTGGAAGACCGTTTTCCTTCTTACCATGGCTTCATCCAAACGTAGAAGTGAAATTCATGCTCTTTCTATCGAAGAAAGCCATCTTCGTTTTGATTCCTCCGATGGCTCTGTCACCTTGTTGTGTCAGCCAGGATTCCTTGCTAAAAATCAACTCCCCTCTATGGCTTCTAAACCCTTCAAGGTCCCAACCCTTTCTAGAACTTGTGGTAATGAAGATGAAGATAGACTCCTCTGCCCTGTCAGGTCTTTGAAGTTCTATCTTAGTAGAGTTAAGTCTATTGGAGGTTCTCGTAAGAGACTCTTCATTCCCTTAAAAGGGGGGGGGGGGGCGATGTGTCTGCGGCTTCTATTTCCCGTTAGGTAGCCTCGACTATAAAAAGGGCTTACTCTTCTCTTTCTTCAAGGAATTCATCCCTTTTTAAGATTAGACCGCATGAATTACGAGCAATGTCGGCTTCGTGGGCATATATTAATCATACCCCACTCTCTGACGTGCTTCAAGCTGCTTTCTGGAGGAATCAGACTACTTTTTCATCTTTTTATCTTCGTTCTCTGGAGTGCCAACAGAACAACTTGTATCTGTTGGGCCCCCTTGTGGTTGCACAAACGGTAGTATCTTCTACGGCATAAGTATATTACGCTTATCCGTGAATTAAGTTAATACCGTAATAACGAAGATTAGCTGAGAACCCGAGATATGGGTTCCGCTGTGATGGGGAGATTTTCGCGAACCTTCCCGCCTCAGCTGCAAATTCAGCATATGATATCAGGTAACGTTATTAAGCTATTAAAACAAATTTTTCTAGTAAAATTCATTTTAATTAGTAATTACTTACCTGATATCAGTAAGTCCCACCTCCCAACCCGCTCTTCGTCTAATATTTCATATTTTTTATTGGAATAAGAGTGGATTCTGGGTAATGTCCCGTTTTGGTTGTGCGGCTACACGGCACTATGTGACCGCTCTGTCCTACTAGACGGGTTTCTGAAAAGTGTGGGATTCCTCGGACGAAAAATTCCGGATAAATTACGATCCTATTGGAGTAAATAGCATATGATATCAGATAAGTAATTACTAATTAAAATGAATTTTACTAGAAAAATTTGCGTTAATGGCTTGTGGTGTCGGTATGATGCCTTTTGATAGAGCACAGAACTGTCAATAACCTCATGTGTGTGTAGAAAACAATTGGAAGCAGTTCCATGCACAAGAACCATTACCCAGGGCATTCTTAACTAAGAGTTCCTTTTTTGTTTTTGTATGATGTACATTTTCAAGGCTATATCTTAGATAAACTACAAGATTTCAACATGAAACTTCATGGGTGTGTAGATATCAATTAGGAGAATTGCAATTCATAAAATCAATTATCCAATACTTAATTATTACCTATTAATTATAACCCTACACTTTATGATTCTACTGTATATCATGGGATTTGCATTGTCCCAAACGTTTATTTGGGGGAATATCAATTCAACGAATTTGCTTGTTGAAAAAGGTTATACTCTTGTTAATTGTAGTCATCCATTAAAAGAGGTGGGAAAATGTTGATCATATTTTGGTTATCCAGATTTCATAACTCAGTTATCAAAGATAAATATTTGATTCAATCCACTTAGTGGATAAGCAGTTTGTGCCCATTAGCAGTAATTGCTTCTTGTTATTATGTTAGTTGCTTGTAGTGGAGTGTTAGTTTCTCTGTTTCAGAAGGTCGTTGTTGCTTGTAGTGGAGTGTCTGGTTTCCTGTTTCAGAAGGTCATTGTTGCTTGTAGTGGAGTGTCTGGTTCCCTGTTTCAGAAGGTCGTTGTTACTTGTAGTGCAGTGTCTGGTTCCCTGTTTCAGAAGGTCATTGTTGCTTGTAGTGGAGTGTCTGGTTCCCTGTTTCAGAAGGTCGTTTCTATGTAGAGATCCACAGGAAGGAGGACCGCAGCAGTATTCCTCACTCCAGCAATAAGACTCCACAGATACGGTGTGAGGGCAAGTCCACTGCACAGAGGGTAAGGGTCCATACAGTGAACGTTCACCTCTTACATGCATGTACTGAATATAAAAACTGTCATCAATATAGATCAAATATTCTATTTTTAAAAACTATTTCACTTTTTTAAGAATAAAAGAATCTGAATAAATGAAAAAGTGTGTTTAATTACAGAAACATCATTACAATAAAAGCACACTTTTGTTATTATGATACTTAGCATGTTTCCTCTTTTCCACACCATGCAAGCATAACTAAGACTGTAAAATTGGGTGATATGATGTCAAGTGATGTGTACAATTTTTATCATATGCAGTACTTACGTTTGTCCTTTTTAAAAAGTATTGTTACTTACAGCGTTAAGCTATGGGAATGTTTATACAAATAAAATGTATTTATAAAAGCAGTGCATATATAACTTGTGTCTATCAAAGTATATTGTTTATCCAGTAGGGGCGTATTTATTAATATGTATTGTTCTACTGAGACATGGCTTACAACATTCCTAATTATTCTACAACAGGTTTCCCAACAGATCAACTATGCAAAGAATCTGTTTGATGAACAGAAGATGTGTATTCAGCCTCTGACAGATATAGATGAGCAGTGCTATGTGTGATCGGGGGGCATTCTATGTGACTGACAGATATAAATGAGCAGTGCTATGTGTGATCGGGGGGACATTCTATGTGACTGACAGATATAAATGAGCAGTGCTATGTGTGATCGGGGGGACATTTTATCTGATAAGGTTATATTGCTCTCATAAAGTGATATAAGTACATGAAAAGCCTGTGTGATAATGACTTTCAGTTTTATTATTGAACTGTATTTGTACAGTAAGTCATTTTTGTGATACATAATTTCATGATTTACACGTAAAACAGGAAAACCATGTTTGTGTTATAGCACTCTTGTTATTTGTATTAGTTCTTAGTCACAAAGTTGTACATGTTTTGTGCGCACATTTAAAATGATTCCCATGGTTGATTTATACATTGACTTGTGTTTGTGAAACGCATGAATTCCTTATATCCATGTAGTATGTTGGTATTTCACTAGACCAGGAGTCATGAATTGTTGGTATTCATTTTGTTTACTTCTTTTAAAACTAGCAAGTATTGAATTAAGATTGACTTTAAAAAATATGGTATATTTAGATAAGGTGATCTTTAAATATCCAAGTATTTTTATCTGTTAGTTTGTCATTGTAATCAATGCTGCATTAGAAAAACAATGTTGTTTAGCTAAAATACTCCTCGTAATGTGTTTCATCATACTTGCCTCACTCTAGTGAGTGTATTACAGCAGATTTCATCTAGTCACTGTATACTGCTCAAATTTTATAGTTAAAACTGTAACAAGGTAAATAATTTATACTTTTCCTTTAAGGTCTTTTTAACTTATACAAAACTGATTGTTGTCCCCTAGGGGACTTATGGTTTGCGCTCTGTCTGTCTGTCTGTCTGTCTGTCTGTCTGTCTGTCTGTCTGTCTGTCTGTCTGTCTGTCTGTCTGTCTGTCTGTCTGTCTGTCTGTCTGTCTGTCTGTCTGTCTGTCTGTCTGTCTGTCTGTCTGTCTGTCTGTCTGTCTGTCTGTCTGTCTGTCTGTCTGTCTGTCTGTCTGTCTGTCTGTCTGTCTGTCTGTCTGTGAGTCTGTCTGTCACACTTTTCTGGATCCTGCGATTTCTTAATATTTTTTCATGAAACTTGGAACATGGATAGATGGCAATAAAGACATTATGCACATCATTTCATTTTGTTCCTACGTCAAAAATTCTGGTTGCTATGGCAACAAATAGTCTAGAAATACTGCTGAAAATGGTGGTTTTCTGGATCCTGCGATAACTTTAAAAGTTCTTAATATTTTTTCATGAAACTTGCAACATGGATAGATGGCAATATGGACATTATGCACGTCATTTTATTTTGTTCCTATGTCAAAAATTGTGGTTGCTATGGCAACCAAAAAAAATTTTTAAAAATCTGAAAATGGTGGAATTTCTGACAATGGTGGAGCCGGTAGGGGACCATATTGCTTGACAATAACCTTGTTGTATTTATTTGATTTTTTGTTTAAAGTTGATTTAATTGTTTGATTAAATAGAAAATGTGTTTTGAAGCTACGTTTTGTCTTTCTACATGAACATTTCTACATAAATGTATAAACAAATAGGACAAAAAATATACTGGTATAAAATTCAGCAATATGAAATGGTACATTTTTTATTATTAAATACAGGCTGTCAACAAACTCCTTTATTTCTATAAAACTTCTCAGAATCCTATATTTTAGAACTCTTATATATCCTATATTTTTTTTTATTTCATAAGAATTTTCTTCACAGTGAACAGCATATCAAGAATATATACACTTAAACTTTCCTTGCTCGCTTTTCTCTCATCAAACTTATATTTAGTCACAAAGTATGCATGTCTCTGTTGAGAAAATGTATTAATGTGAATGTTCAGCAAAATAATGTGAACATGTTCAGCAAAACTGTTACTCATTAATGTCAAAGCTGTATAAGGTTTAGTGAATAGGATATATTATCATTCTTTTAATAATTTTCTATGAAACTTTAGAAGTTAAAGTACAATCCCACATAAATTATCAATATAACTTAATGCCATTCAAAATAACATAAATCTAGCCGTTACTAATAAATTAAATAATTGAACAGTTTTAATAGGAATGTTCTGTCTAAGGAAAATTAAACCACGTGATAAAAGTCGGGATTTTTGGAACTGGTTCAGCTTTTAACATTAATCATCAGGTAATGTATGTTGAAATTTAGCCTTTGTGTTAAGAGTGCATGTTAAAAAGTTGTTTGCCAACTTGCGCCTGCTTCAGTTTTTACTGTTTTGAGTTGACTGAAGTAAAATAATAGCTCTAGTTAAGGAGTAGATGTATATTCTGTGAAAGTTATTTTAAGCCTGTCTACTTTCGTTATAACCTCAAGATTTTCAGATTCAGTGGCTCGGGAATTCCAATATTCGGTGTTCAAAGTATACAAAAGCCCTGAGTGGCTCAGGCTCAGTTTAAGCTAAGTACTGTCAGCATATGTTTCATTTACGTAGCATATTTAACTGCATTAAGTAACAATATTTACCTGGCATGGAGCTGCTAACAATTCAGGCAAAGATGCCCCAATATAAATGAAGACTAAACGGTCAAGAAAAGGCTAGTAAGCTAAATATACCCTGTAAAATTGGTAAAAAATCATTTTTTTAAATCATCATACATTTATTTTATGCTTTCCGGTGGTTTATAGAGAAATATCAGTGAAATAAAACTGATATTTAACTTTTTCAAACACTGAAAAATAACAGTGAAAATTATCAATATTTTATCACTGTTTTACTGTGAAATGACGACCTTTTTTTTGACGAAATGACGTCATTATACAAGCGAAATTCTCCCGTTAAACTATTTTACAATGTAAATAAACTGTGAAAAGAAGCATTAAATAAAAAGAAAATTTGTTGGATTCGGTGGAATGTCAATTTTAATTAGAATAATATTTTTTATGATCACTTGTGAAATAAAATCTATATTCCACCGAATCCAACAAATATCCTCTCTTATAATCTTAGCTGTCTGGTTTTTTTCAAAATGTGTTTAACAGCTCTAATATGTTATTGAAAAATAAACTGTTTCGCAAGAAAAGGTTAATTTTGACAATTTGCACATTTTTATACAGAAAAATGATCATAATTTTCCTATATTTTGATCAAAACTTTGTTGACAGCCGGTCAATAGAATGTTGAAAAATAAATATGTATCTGTTTAATGCATATGATTGATATTGTGAAATAAGATGATGTAGATATTCAAAATGTTAGAAATCTGTATAATATCAACACTTCTCTATACCTGTATTCTTTGATCATTCTTATTGATAAGAACAGTATTTACTTTTTATACGCCCGTATAAAATACGGGACGTATTATGTGAAACCCCTTGGCGGGCGGGCGGGCGGCGGGCGGAAGGCATCACTTTGTCCGGACTCTAATTCAAATTGTATTCATCCGATCTTCACCAAACTTGGTCAGCAGTTGCATCTAGTTGATATCTAGGCCAAGTTCGAATATGGGTCATGCCGGGTCAAAAACTAGGTCATAGGGTCAATAAGTGCATTTTCAAAGGGGCCACTTTGTCCGGACTCTATTTCAAATTGTATTCATCCGATCTTCACCAAACTTGGTCAGCAGTTGCATCTAGTTGATATATAGGCCAAGTTCGAATATGGGTCATGCCGGGTCAAAAACTAGGTCATAGGGTCAATTAGTGCATTTTCAACGGCGCCACTTTGTCCGGACTCTAATTCAAATTGTATTCATCCGATCTTCACCAAACTTGGTCAGTAGTTGCATCTAGTTGATATCTAGGTCAAGTCCGAATATGGGTCATGCTGGGTCAAAAACTAGGTCAAAGGGTCAATTAGTGCATTTTACTTTGTCCGGACTCTAATTCAAATTGTATAAATCTTATCTTCACCAAACTTGGTCAGTAGTTGCATCTAGTTGATATCTAGGCCAAGTTCGAATATGGGTCATGCCAGGTAAAAAACTAGGTCATAGGGTCAATTAGTCCATTTTCAACAGCGCCACTTTGTCCGGACTCTTATTCAAATTGTATTCATCCGATCTTTACCAAACTTGGTCAGTAGTTGCATCTAGTTGATATCTAGGTCAAGTTCGAATATGGGTCATGTCGGGTCAAGAACTAGGTCATAGGGTCAATTAGTGCATTTTCAACGGCGCCACTTTGTCCGGACTCTAATTCAAATTGTATTCATCCGAAACTTTTAAACAACTTTTTATCCTGCGTCAAAGTGGTATGGGGGTATAAGTCACATTCAGTGACAAAGCTCTAGTTACATTTCATTTAACAACGTCATTTCATGTGTAAGCGAGCTCAATGTTGATTGGCCAGCTAGCATGCGCACTTCAATAACAATAAGGTCAAGCGATGTCTCGTATACACGTGCAGACCGGTTATTGTTCACTGTTCAAATTGCGAACACTTTCATTGAAACAAAGAGAAAAATATAGAAAACCAACCCAGGTTTAATTGGTGGCTGTTTTCAATGAAATTTTACGTGATTTTAGCATTTTCTTCATCAGATTTTTTTCCATGGACCAAAAAAATCGTTAGGGTCGGGGGCAAAAATAGGGGACGTATTATGTGAAACCCCTTGGCGGGCGGGCGGGCGGCGGGCGGGCGGCGGGCGGAAGGCATCACTTTGTCCGGACTCTAATTCAAATTGTATTCATCCGATCTTCACCAAACTTGGTCAGCAGTTGCATCTAGTTGATATCTAGGCCAAGTTCGAATATGGGTCATGCCGGGTCAAAAACTAGGTCATAGGGTCAATAAGTGCATTTTCAAAGGGGCCACTTTGTCCGGACTCTATTTCAAATTGTATTCATCCGATCTTCACCAAACTTGGTCAGCAGTTGCATCTAGTTGATATATAGGCCAAGTTCGAATATGGGTCATGCCGGGTCAAAAACTAGGTCATAGGGTCAATTAGTGCATTTTCAACGGCGCCACTTTGTCCGGACTCTAATTCAAATTGTATTCATCCGATCTTCACCAAACTTTGTCCGGACTCTTATTCAAATTGTATTCATCCGATCTTTACCAAACTTGGTCAGTAGTTGCATCTAGTTGATATCTAGGTCAAGTTCGAATATGGGTCATGTCGGGTCAAGAACTAGGTCATAGGGTCAATTAGTGCATTTTCAACGGCGCCACTTTGTCCGGACTCTAATTCAAATTGTATTCATCCGAAACTTTTAAACAACTTTTTATCCTGCGTCAAAGTGGTATGGGGGTATAAGTCACATTCAGTGACAAAGCTCTAGTTACATTTCATTTAACAACGTCATTTCATGTGTAAGCGAGCTCAATGTTGATTGGCCAGCTAGCATGCGCACTTCAATAACAATAAGGTCAAGCGATGTCTCGTATACACGTGCAGACCGGTTATTGTTCACTGTTCAAATTGCGAACACTTTCATTGAAACAAAGAGAAAAATATAGAAAACCAATCCAGGTTTAATTGGTGGCTGTTTTCAATGAAATTTTACGAGATTTTAGCATTTTCTTCATCAGATTTTTTTCCATGGACCAAAAAAATCGTTAGGGTCGGGGGCAAAAAATAGGGTCGGTCGGGTTCCCTGAACCAAGACTTTTTTTTTTTTTGGCCTTAGTGCATTTCAAGGATTTATTATGGTGTCACCCAACCGGTTAAGTTAATTGTTTCCATTTTTTTTTTAATAAATCATTTTGCCACTCAAATGGTAAAGTTATGAAGTGGTCTAAAACATTCAAGCGGGCGTATCTTGTGACAGTTTGGCACTCTTGTTTATTGTTGGAACAATGTCAGTTTTCATATCTGTTTTATAATGCTTCAGATTCAATAAAAATGTTATCACAAACACTTACTTAGTATTCATTCATAAGTATTAATTTTTATCTAGCCCGCTCGATGAACACTCTTAAGCATTAACAATGGTCTAGTGTATGTGCGTGTGTCCTAGGTTGTCTAGACAATCGTAAGTAAATACCACACATGTTCACCATCATGAGATGAAGTGTGGCATGTAATTCGCCTTAACTCAATGTTCAAAGTTTTGCTAAAGAGGTCAAAGGTAACATTTTACCATAAAGCAGCTTGTCCAGACTGAATCTTTATCATTCATCATGTCATTTAAAACAAATACACAAATGAACACAAAGGTTAGGGTCGCACTTAAGGCAAAGGTCAATTGAACCATTAAACAGTCCCCAGACTGTGACTATTAAAATTATCATGCAATTTTAAAATAACACAAAATAATGACCTTCATTTGGAGACTGCATGTCGTATGCAGCACGTGTCGCTCTACCTAACAGGTGTAAGTAACAAATATAGGTCAAACATTAAGCTTTGCCATTAAATGGATTGTTCTGACTTTAACTTTATAAAATGTCATGCAATTTTAAAATTAATTATCACAAAAGTTCACCATATTGAGACTGCATGTCATGTGTAACAACCATCTCCCTACCTCAAAGATTAATTTTAAATTTGGCCATAAAACAGCTGGTCATGACTGTCATTTCATCATCCAACTTTCAAATTATTTACCAACAAAAAGGCTATCATGGCCCTCAAGCACTGACCTAGTTCACAGACATCAGTTATTGAAGACTTGACCTGATGATCTAGTTTTTCACCCCACTTGTCCCAGATTCAAACAATGCAGTCATATTGTCAAAACATTCACCAAATCAAGACCGAGTCATAAATGTGTTTTTTCAAGGGATAACAAGTCTAAATTATTTGACCTGGTGACCTTGGTTTTGGACTCACCTGATGAAGATTGAAATTTGGTATACTCTAGATATTTTCTAGATAAAACTACTCACCATGAGTAAAGGTTGAGTTATAAATGTGACTGCAATGGTGGAAACAAGAGTTTCTATGATTTTATCTGGTGACTAGTTTGGAAAAACTTGATTAGATTCCAACTCAGCCAAGAAAATGTCAGGATAACACTTCTTACCAAGATTACAAGGAAAAATGTAGCCTCTAGAGTGGTAAAAAGGTTTTTCTAAAATTTGACCTTGTGACTAGTTTCTTGTGACTAGTTTTAGGACGCACATTTGACTGATTCAAGCTCAGCCTAAGATAAACAGATCATTGTGATCAATATCAGCAAGATTGGATGAAAATGTGCTCTCTACAGTGGTAACAAGTTAAAACTAAAAAAACTAAAAAAAAACAAAAAAAAAAAAAAACATGACGATCGCAAAAGCTCTTTTTAAGAACTTTGTGCTCAAGTGAATATGTTGCATAGTTACAATCATTCTTGACATTTTGCCATCAGGCATGTAGCTGTTTTTGATATGTCTGACTTGAAAGTGCATGGGAGAGTTAGCCATTTAGTTTTTCATGTGCTTGATGTGTATTTTTTATTTTGTCCAGACTGTCACTGAAAGAATCTTAAAGGCTTTAACAAAAAAACCACCTCATGATCACAGCATGTGATGATGAAACATCAAGGTTCAAGGACACACACAAATGGTTCCAGTACAGCAGTCTTTCTCAAAACATAAGTAGCGGGAGCATTACTGTCTGTGACATTGTTAAATAAACAAACATGTGTAGAGACAGCATACTGTCTGTGCCATTGTTAACTGAACAAACATGTGTAGAGAAGCATAACTGTCTGTGACATTGTTAACTGAACAAACATGTGTAAAGACAGCATTACTGTCTGTGACATTGTTAAATAAACAAACATGTGTTGAGACAGCATTACTGTCTGTGACATTGTTAACTGAACAAACATGTGTAGAGGCAGCATAACTGTCTGTGACATTGTTAACTGAACAAACATGTGTAAAGATAGCATTACTGTCTGTGACATTGTTAAATAAACAAACATGTGTTGAGACAGCATTACCCTCTGTGACATTGTTAACTTAACAAACATGTGTGAAGACAGCATTACTCTCTGTGCCATTTTTAACTAAACAAACATGTGTTAAGACAGCATTACTGCCTGTGACATTTTTAACTGAATAAACATGTGTAGAGGAAGCCTTACTCTCTGCGACATTGTTAACTAAACAAACATGTGTAAAAACAGCATTACTCTCTGTGCCATTGTTAACTAAACAAACATGTGTAGAGACAGCATTACTGTCTGTGACATTGTTAACTGAACAAACATGTGTAGAGACGGCATTACTGTCTGTGACATTGTTATCTGAACAAACATGTGTAAAGACAGCATTACTGTCTGTGACATTTTTAACGGAACAAACATGTGTAAAGACAGCATTACTGTCTGTGACATTGTTAACTAAACAAACATGTGTAGAGACAGCATTACTGTCTGTGACATTGTTAACTGAACAAACATGTGTAGAGGCAGCATTACTGTCTGTGACATTGTTATCTGAATAAACATGTGTAAAGACAGCATTACTGTCTGTGACATTGTTAACTGAACAAACATGTGTAGAGGCAGCATTACTGTCTGTGACATTGTTATCTGAATAAACATGTGTAAAGACAGCATTACTGTCTGTGACATTGTTAACTGAACAAACATGTGTAGAGACAGCATTACTGTCTGTGATATTGTTAACTAAACAAACATGTGTAGAGACAGCACTACTGTCTGTGACATTGTTAACTGAACAAACATGTGTGGAGACAGCATTACTGTCTGTGATATTGTTAACTAAACAAACATGTGTAGTGACAGCATTACTGTCTGTGACATTGTTAACTAAACAAACATGTGTAGAGACAGCATTACTGTCTGTGTCATTGTTAACTGAACAAACATGTGTAGAGACAGCATAAATGTCTGTGACATTGTTAACTGAACAAACATGTGTAGAGAGGGCACTACTGTCTGTGACATTGTTAACTGAATAACCATATGTAGAGACAGCATTACTGTTTGTGACATTGTTGACTGAACAAACATGTGTAGAGACAGCATTACTGTTTGTGACATTGTTAACTGAATAACCATGTGTAGAGACAGCATTACTGTTTGTGACATTGTTAACTGAACAAACATGTGTAGAGACAGCATTACTGTCTGTGACATTGTTAACTAAACAAACATGTGTAGAGACAGCATTACTGTCTGTGACATTGTTAACTGAACAAACATGTGTAGAGACAGCATTACTGTCTGTGAAATTGTTATCTGAACAAACATGAATAGAGACAGCATTACTATCTGTGAAATTGTTATCTGAACAAACATGAGAAGAGACAGCATTACTGTCTGTGCCATTGTTAACTGAACAAACATGTGTAGAGATGGCATTACTGTTTGTGACTTTGTTAACTGAACAACCATGAGTAGAGATGGCATTACCGTTTGTGACATTGTTAACTGAACAACCATGTGTAGACACAGCGTTCCTGTCTGTGACATTATTAACTGAAGACACATATATTAGGGGAGTGTTCACTACCATACCCCATTTTTATGCCCCCCTTCGAAGAAGAGGGGGTATATTGCTTTGCTAAAGTCAGTCGGTCGGTCGGTCGGTATGTCGGTCTGTCCACCAGATGGTTTCCGGATGATAACTCAAGAACGCATAAGCCTAGGATCATGAAACTTCATAGGTAGATTGATCATGACTAGCAGATGACCCCTATTGATTTTGAGGTCACTAGGTCAAAGGTCAAGGTCACGGTGACCCGAAATAGTAAAATGGTTTCCGGATGATAACTCAAGAACGCATACGCCTAGGATCATGAAACTTCCTGGGTAGATTGATCATGACTTGCAGATGACCCCTATTGATTTTGAGGTCACTAGGTCAAAGGTCAAGGTCACGGTGACCCAAAAAAGTAAAATGGTTTCCGGATGACAACTCAAGAATGCATACGCCTAAGATCATGAAACTTTATGGGTAGATTGATCATGACTCGCAGATGACCCCTATTGATTTTCAGGTCACTAGGTCAAAGGTCAAGGTCACTGTGACCCGAAATAGTAAAATGGTTTCCGGATGATAACTCAAGAATGCATACGCCTAGGATCATGAAACTTCATGGGTAGATTGATCAAGACTCGCAGATGACCCTATTGATTTTGAGGTCACTAGGTCAAAGGTCACGGTGACCCAAAATAGTAAAATGGTTTTCGGATGATAACTCAAGAACGCATATGCCTAGGATCATGAAACTTGATAGGTAGATTGATCATGACTGGCAGATGACCCCTATTGATTTTGAGGTCACAAGGTCGAAGGTCAAGGTCACGGTGACCCGAAATAGTAAAATGATTTTCGGATGATAACTCAAGAACGCTTTTGCCTAGGATCATGACACTTCATAGGTACATTGATCGTGACTCGCAGATGACCCCTATCGATTTTCAGGTCACTAGGTCAAAGGTCAAGGTCACAGTGACAAAAAACGTATTCACACAATGGCTGCCACTACAACGGACAGCCCATATGGAGGCATGCATGTTTTACAAGCAGCCCTTGTTAAAATGGGAATATGCGAATGTGATTATTCCAAGTCAGATCATGTGAAGTGACCCATGTCTATTTTATGATAACATTTACACATAATTTAAGACGATCTTAAAGGGATGCACATGCTTACATCTCAATTAACTTCAATAACCAAAACTACTGTTACTTTGAAAGATTTTTATTTTAAGAAACAGCACAGTTCTTCTCGATTTTATATCACATTGTATCTTTGTACAAAATATTTAACAGTATATTTAACTACAAACATTTTAAATCAACATCTTTTTGTTACAATTATGGATCAATATATGGACATTATTATATATCTATTCAAAAGAAAAGTAAGGCATTTCCAATAAGTCTTATCGTTTAGAGCAGTAAATTACGGTAAATTCTATCATAGGAAAAAGATTCATAACAATTACAAAGAAGAAGAGTAGCATAATAGTTATGACATTTCAATATTGACAAAACAGTATTTGTCACAAGTGCTGTTGAAATAAAAGTATTGTACTTATAAAATTAAAGTCTCATATTTTTACATCTATAATTTTGTCATATATTTTCATAATTATACCCCCACAAAGGAAGTTTAGGGGGTATATAGGAGTGAACTTGTTGCTATTTGTACAACTATAAAAAAAAACAAGCAGGGCACTTTGTATTATTCAACCACCAGCAATCATTTGTATATTAATTATTGCTCAAAATATTACAGACTTCTATATTCCAAAACATTTGCTTCAATAATTAAAAGGAAAGCAATCTGGTTAACATAACATATACATTTTGTAATATCATATAAAACACAAAATCTAAAATTGAAAAAAGATAAATGTAACTTGATAACAGATAAATGTAAAAGGGTCATTCCAATAATTTAACTGATATAGATCTACAGAAAATTTTCCCTACAATTAACAATATTTTCTTATCAAAATCCAAAAATTGAAGCTGTTAAAATTCTGCTAAATCATATTTGAACAAGACTATTGCCAAACAATATATGTCCTCTACCGGCTCAAACATTGTCAGATTTTTTTTATATCTATTTGTTGCCTTAGCAACCAGAATTTTTGAAGTAGGAACAAAATGAAATGAGGTGCATAATATCCATATTGCCATCTATCCATGTTTCAAGTTTCATGAAAAAATATGAAGAGCTTTTAAAGTTATTGCAGGATCCAGAAAACCACCATTTTCAGCACTATTTCTAGTCTTTTTGTTGCCATAGCAACCAGAATTTTTGACGTAGGAACAAAATGAAATGACGTGCATAATGCCCATATTGCCATCTATCCATGTTTCAAGTTTCATGAAAAAATATTAAGAACTTTTAAAGTTATCGCAGGATCCAGAAAAGTGTGACAGACTGACTGACTGACTGACAGACGGAGTGCAAACAATAATTCCCCTCCGGTGAAACCGGTAGGGGACTTACAACAAGGGGGCCTAAATGTCCAATGTTGCTCACCTGAGACATTTGATAGCTAACCTGCTGTATGCAGATTTTATTGTATTTGTGCATTTGATTTTATTAAAAATCTGTAATAACTATTTTATCTAGTTCTTTTACTATGTTTTATAGATATACAAAACAAGAGGGCCAAGATGGCCCTAGTTCGCTCACCTGAGAGGAGTCGGTTCATTCAATCTTTACCAAATGTCAAACTTGACCTAGATATTGTCCAGACAAACATCCTGGTCAAGTTTCAACATTATTTCATCTGCAAGTCATGATCATAGTACCTATGAAGTTTCATGATTCTAGGCGTAAGCATTCTTGAGTTATCATCCGGAAATTATTTTTCTAAGTTGAGTCACCGTGACCTTGACAGCCATTGTGTGAATACGTTTATTGGCACTGTGACCTTGACCTTTGACCTAGTGACCTGATAATCAGTAGGGGTCATCTGTGAGTCATGATCAATGTACCTAAGAAGTTTCATGAACCTAGGCATAAGCATTCTTGAGTTATCATCCAGAAACCATTTTAATATTTCAGGTCACCATGACCTTGACCTTTGACCTAGTGTCCTGAAAATCAATAGGGGTCATCTGCGAGTCATGATCATTGTACCTATGAAGTTTCATGATCCTAGGCATAAGCGTTCTTGAGTTATCATCCAGAAACCATTTTACTATTTCAGGTCACCGTGAACTTGACCTAGTGACCTGAAAATCAATAGGGGTCATCTTTGAGTCATGATCAATGTACCTATGAAGTTTCATGATCCTAGGCATAAGCGATCTTGAGTTATCATCTGTAAACCATTTTACTATTTCGGGTCACAGTGACCTTGACCTTTGACCTAGTGACCTGAAAATCAATAGGGGTCATCTACGAGTTATGATCAATGTACATATGAAGTTTCATGATCCTAGGCCTAAGCGTTCTTGAGTTATCATCCGGAAACCATTTTACTATTTCGGGTCATCGTGACCTTGACCTTTGACCTAGTGACCTGAAAATCGATAGGGGTTATCTGCGAGTCATGATCAATGTATCTATGAAGTTTCATGATCCTAGGCATAAGTGTTCTTGAGTTATCATCCGGAAACCATTTTACTGCTTTGGGTCACCTTGACCTTTGACCTAGTGACCTGAAAATCAATAGGGGTCATCTGCGAGTCATGATCAATGTATCTATTAAGTTTCATGATCCTAGGCATAAGCGTTCTTGAGTCATCATCCGGAAACCATTTTACTATTTCGGGTCATCGTGACCTTGACCTTTGACCTAGTGACCTGAAAATCAATAGGGGTCATCTGCGAGTCATGATCAATGTACCTATGAAGTTTCATGATCCTAGGCTTAAGCGTTCTTGAGTTATCATCTGGAAACCATTTCTTCTATTTCAGGTCATCGTGACCTTGACCTTTGACCTAGTGACCTGAAAATCAATAGGGGTCATCTGCGCGTCATGATCAATGTACCTATGAAGTTTCATGATCCTTGGCATAAGCGCTCTTGAGTTATCATCCAAAAACCATCTGGCGGACGGATGGACCGACATGAGCAAAACAATATACCCCTTCTTCTTCGAAAGGGGTGGGGGGGGGGGCATAATGAGAAAACTGCCCCCCCTTCCAGCAGCCATGTTATTCAACTGACCGGAACAATTTTTGAACTCAAATCTCGTATCAAGGAAACAAATGTTCTGAGCAAATTTCATGAAAATTGGGCCAAAAATGTGACTTCTACTGTGTTCACATGTTTTCACTATATACATATAGAGAAAAATGCCCCGCCACTGGCGGCCATGTTTTTTCACCGATCCCGACCATTTTCAAACTCGTCCTAGATATCAATAAAACCAATGTTTTGACTAACTTTCATGATGATTGGGCAAAAATTGTGATTTCTAGAGTGTTTACAAGGTTTCTCTATAGCCAAATAGGGAAAACTTCCACTATATACATATAGAGAAAAATGCCCTGCCCACTGGCGGCCATGTTTTTTTCACCGATCTCGACTATTTTCGAACTCATCCGAGACATCAATCGGAACCACTTTTGAACTCAACCAAGATATCATTAAGACAAACATTTTGACAAAGTTACATGAAGATTGGGCATGAAATGTGACTTCTACAGTGTTTACAAGGTTTTTCTTTTTTTTTACCTAGTGACCTAGTTTTTGACCCGGCACAACCCAGTTTCGAACTTGGCCAAGATTTCATTGGGACAAAGCTTCTGACCAAGTTTCATGAAGATGGGACAAGAAATGTGGCCTCTAGAGTGTTTACGAGCAAATGTTAACAGACGGACGGACAAAGACCGGTCACAAAAGCTCACCTGAGCAATCAGGTGAGCTCAAAACAAGACTATGTAACCAAAAGAGTTGACCCATGGGAATAGTATGAACTAACTTCGCAATGGTCCATAATAAGGCTTTACATGCCATATAACAATCATCTAAGCCCAGCAGTTTCTTGGTAGTGGACCATGTACTGTGATACATACCAAATACCAAACCTCTCCGCCTTTGTAGAGGACACCATATAAAAAATTGGACTTCAGACCCTATCGCTTTTATAGATTTTTTCAATTTATTTTATCCCAACAAATCATGTGACTCCTGGGGAATGGTCAGTTTTGACCCCATGGGAATGATTTGAACACACTTAATACATGACAACAAGACAATTGTTTATACCAAATATTAAATCCCTGACTATTGTGGTTTCAAAGAACATTTTAAAGGTGCCTTTTCACTGATTTTGGCATGTTTTGAAGTTTGTAATTAAATGCTTTATATTGATAAATGTAAACATTAAATTTTAAAAGCTCCAGTAAAAAATCAAAAATAAAATTTAAAAAAGGAAAAAAAAAGTAGCCCGCAGCAGGGCTCAAACCAGTGACCCCCGGAATCCTGAAGTAAAAACGCATTAACCAACTGAGCTATCCTGCCAAGCATACATAAAGCATATTTTATACCTTATATAAGCAATCTTCGTAGTTTCCCAAATCTAAACGACAACAACAGAACTCTCCAAATTATTCAATCTTTTCGCGATGCAACGCTTTATAATTTTTAGGTTTTTAAATCGTCAAAAGATGCATATAATGGCTATATTAGACCATGGCAAATGTTCAGTAATACTGTTTCCTCACAAATATCATAACTAAACCCAAAATTTGCGAATCTGAAACAACTTTTTCAATTTTGTCAATTTACCAAACCGTGAAAAGATCCCTTAAAAGTTTTCATTTTCAAATTCTATTTTGAGCGCCAGTGACCTACATATGCAATGGTCTGGAAAGATTAAAAATATATCCTAAGACAGTCACTCACAGATCCTTTCTGTAAATTTTCATTAAAATCTGCCTAGCGGTTAAGGAGAAGAAGTTGTTAGAATGAAAGATGGATAACATGGTCTCCTAAAAGCTCCCTATGAGCGCTATTCAGTTGAGTTGAAAAACAGCGAGGCCTAATGTTCCTCTTCAAAGTAGCCTGGATGCTGGTGTTTTGCTCCATGATAAATGGAACTTCACTTTTGTTGGTCATTGTAAAACGTTAACATATGAGAAATTTGGTCGAAATATGTAAACATAGGAAATAAATTCAATATTACGATGTTTATAAATATTCAAAGTACATAAATTAAAGATTTTTTTTATAAATTACAAAGTCTTAGTATTGAATCATAACAAAATATTTATAAATTAGGGAGGACTGCAGTATATTTCAATGTATCTGATTATGCAATAAATAAAATTTCATTAAATTTAAGATTAGAATAATACAAACTTGAAACCAAGTAAATATTCATGATATTATTTTTGTAAAGAATAAAATACACAAGAGCACAGGCAAACTGTGCTAGACCTTGGTCAATATACATGTTCGCAGGTTTAAGATCCTTACAACTAATAAAGCTAAGGAAACAAAATATGTTTGAAGAACACTTTTTGTCCAAGAAAATAAAAAGCAACAACACAAAAATACAATTTACAAAAGAGAAACAGTAAACTGCTGACCCTGACAACTTTGAATTCCACGTAAGTATTCTCTTATATCTGTATTATATTGAATTCAGGTAATGCTTTTTGTCCAAGAAAATATTAATCCTCAATGCCCATGACATTATGGATAGTTTACTACTAGTATTTGAGTTTTATTTCATGGTTGGTTGTAGAAAAACATATTTTTCATAAGTGGCGTAGCACACAATATATAAGTCAATTACAAAAGATACCCTAAATCATCAATGGTTTACATCCTGTTAGTACATTTAACAAGAGGGACATGACATAGTTTTGAAAAGAAATGTAACGTTCAAAAGGAGCCAGCAAAAACCAAACATGCATCTATTGTCAACCGGTCCCGCTCATGCCTCCCCAGTTCCACTAGGTCAGGCCTACATCCTGGTGACCTCCTCCTCGCTGTCTGACAGCTCTCCAGCCTCGAGGAGGCTGGTGTGGTCCTGGTTCTGCTGTTTCTTCTTGCCGCTCAGTCGAGACAGGATGCTGCCCTGCTTGCTTGGTTCCCGACTCGAGATGGATTCCACACCGCGGTGCAGGGACACGTTGTCCTCTTCCTGCTCCTTGGCAAACTTCTTCCAGTAACTCTCTGTCACCAGGCTCTCACGGGAAGGCTTTCGATACCTGGTGGGCAGACATTGTACAACATGTGGGCAGATATTGAACAACATGTGGGCAGACATTGTACAACATGTGGGCAGACATTGTACAACATGTGGGCAGACATTGTACAACATGTGGGCAGATATTGTACAACATGTGGGCAGACATTGTACAACATGTGGGAAGATATTGTACAACATGTTGGCAGACATTGTACAACATGTGGACAGACATTGTACAACATGTGGGCAGACATTGTACAACATGTGGGCAGACATTGTACAACATGTGGGCAGACATTGTACAACATGTGGGCAGATATTGTACAACATGTTGGCAGACATTGTACAACATGTGGACAGACATTGTACAACATGTGGGCAGACATTGTACAACATGTGGGCAGACATTGTACAACATGTTGAAATCAAAGTAAATATGTTTTGTGAATCGTTAATCGTGAAGAAAAGAAATTCTAACAGAAATTATTATGTATGCTGTTTTTAAAGAGATACTGAATAAACATAAATTGTAACAAGGAGCTGTAACAGACTGTGTAGCCTGGGCCATGGGTGCATTGTTGTCAAAAGGGTATAGTAAGAATTTGTCATTCAATTTTTAACAAAAACAAACAATATAATACTGAAATCACAAGGCACTGGCATTATGCAAATTAAATCATAGTACAACAATTCCTTAAAATAATTAAATCATGAAACATTAACAATCTGTTATGTAGCTCATACAGATAATTATCCTGTACAACTGTGGAGATTATGTCACACAAAATGTAGGAATTGTGCACAGAAGCTTTCATATGTAATTTTAAAGAAAGGGCAATAACACTTAAACAAGAGCACCGCATAACGGGTGCCACGCTCAGCTACGGGTGCAGTTTTGAATAAATGAAAGCTTGTCAGTATTTGTTGATTAATTTTTGTTAAAGGTCACAGTGACCTTGACCTTTGACCTAGTGACCCAAAAATGGGTGTGGCGTGTAGAACTCACCAAGGTGTATCTACATATGAAGTTTCAAAGTTGTAGCTGGAAGCAATTTGATTTTAGAGCCAATGTTCAAAACCATGACAAAATGTTACATCTAAGGTTTTAGCATGACGCGGACGACACGACCAGCTGGCAATGACAATACCTCGGGTTTTCTCCGAAAACGCAGAGCTAAAAAATTATGCAATCCAAAAACATTGACAGCATGTCCTTAGCACTAGAAGATAAGTATTATGTAATATTATGTAAAAGTTTGATAAAACAAGATGTGTTTGAGAAACACTATATCCCCCCATATATTTTACCTTCAAGGATGACCTTGACCTTTCACCACTCAAAATGTGCAGCTCCATGAGATAAACATGCATGCCAAATATCAAGTTGCTATCTTCACTATTGCAAAAGTTATGGCCAATGTTTAAGTTTGATGCAAACAAACCAACAAACAGACAGGGCAAAAACAATATGGCCCCCACATAAAAAAGCATGCAAAATATAGAAGAATTTCACAAAGAAGCTTTTATATGTTATGTAAACAAAGGTAAAAAACAGATGCCTAATTGGGTAGGACTGCAACTTGAAAAAGGGACAAATTAAATATATTCAATTCAGTCAGTCTCATAAAAATATGATTTGCCTCCTTTTTTTCTAGTTAAAATGTTACAAATTATCAAACTGAAATCAGACCAAACTTCCTGATATAGAAGGGAACTTACGTCTTGAGGAGAAGTGAGGAGCAGACAACAGAGACGCTGGAGAGGGCCATAGCAGCAGAAGCCATCCAGGGCTTCAGTGTCAGACCCACCGGCACGAAGACACCTGCACACAAAAACATGGAATAACATGGACAAAATAGTGGGGACTGGGTTGAAATACAGCCTACCATGCAACATTTCTCACCTATGCTAATTATCATTGGCTTACAAAATTCTGTTATTTTGTAATTGTCATTTTGCTACTTTGCAAGACATTAAACATTTTTAACTTCAAGCTAATTTGTTTTGATTTTAGGACTATTTTAGCAAATTCAAAGCTAGTATATTCATAGAGCCATCATATGTCCACTGACCGGCAGCTATTGGTATTCCCACGAAATTGTAGATACAGGCCGCTACGAAGTTGAACCTGATACGGTTCACGGTTTTCTTGGAGAGCTGAATGGCAGCTGTCACATCCAACAGGTCATTCTAAAACATGCACACATTATTATAATGGTTGCAAAAAACTGCAGTCTAAAACTATAGTAGAATAGAAGCATTACCAGTGACCCTGCATGTCCTATTCTATAGTTGATACAACAACAAATTACCTCTTGGGTTTAAAAAAAGGGCATGTTGAGATTGCAGAGGACCACTATACAATGCTATGTACCAATGGTACACTGTGGAGCTTAATATGCTTTATACAAGTTAACATAAATCATGTGACCTTCTTCTGTTGCCACTTTGGACACTAGGGACATGATTTTAACAAATTATGAAAATGACCCCCAAGACAATATTACATACCAAATACTTCAACTGTTGGCCATGTGGTTTAAGAGATAAAGATTAACTAGGTTATTATGCCATGTTAGTGTACCTAAATTTTCGACCCCTTGTGTCTACCTCAGGGGCATAATGTTACGCAAATGTGTAGAGGACTACTATACATAAGAAATATAAACCAGGAATTCCAGAAAAGATTTTGTGCTTACAGTTTATATTAATATACATGAAGTCATATAATGTCTACATGGAAAAAAAAGAGCATACATTTGTTAATTTTAATCAAACAAGGGCTGTTTGTAAAACATGCATGCCCCCCATATGGGCTGTCAGTTGTAGTGGCAGCCATTGTGTGAATACGTTTTTTGTCACTGTGACCTTGACCTTTGACCTAGTGACCTGAAAATCAATAGGGGTCATCTGCCAGTCATGATCAATGTACCTGTGAAGTTTCATGATCCTAGGCCTAATTATTCTTGAGTTATCATCAGGAAACCATTTTTCTGTTTCGAGTCACTGTCACCTTGACCTTTGACCTAGTGACCTGACAATTAATAGCAGTCATCTGCCAGTCATGATCAATGTACCTATGAAGTTTCATCTTCCTAGGCTTAAGCATTCTTGAGTTATCATCCGGAAACCATTTTACTATTTCCAGTCACTGTGACCTTGACCTTTGACCTAGTGACCTGAAAATCAATAGGGGTCATCTGCCAGTCATTATCAATGTACCTATGAAGTTTCATGATCCTAGGCGTAAGCATTCTTGAGTTATCAACTGGAAACCATTTTACTGTTTCAAGTCACTGTGACCTTGACCTTTAACCTAGTGACCTGAAAATCAATAGGGGTCATCTGCCAGTCATGATCAATGTTCCTATGAAGTTTCATGATCCTAGGCGTAAGCATTCTTGAGTTATCATCATGAAACCATTTACTGTTTCGAGTCACTGTGACCTTGACCTTTGACCTAGTGACCTGAAAATCAATAGGGGTCATCTGCCAGTCATGACCAATGTACCTATGAAGTTTCATCTTCCTAGGCCTAAGCGTTCTTGAGTTATCATCCGGAAACCATTTTACTATTTCGAGTCACTGTGACCTTGACCTTTGATCTAGTGACCTGAAAATCAATAGGGGTCATCTGCCAGTCATGACCAATGTACCTATGAAGTTTCATGATCCTAGGCCTAAGCATTCTTGAGTTATCATCCGGAAACCATTTTACTATTTTGAGTCACTGTCACCCTGACCTTTGACCTAGTGACCTGAAAATCAATAGGGGTCATCTTCGAGTCATGATCAATGTACCTATGAAGTTTCATCATCCTAGGCCTAAGCGTTCTTGAGTTATCATCTGGAAACCATTTTACTATTTCAAGTCACTGTGACCTTGACCTTTGATCTAGTGACCTGAAAATCAATAGGGGTCATCTGCCAGTCATGACCAATGTACCTATGAAGTTTCATGATCCTAGGCCTAAGCGTTCTTGAGTTATCATCCGGAAACCATTTTACTATTTTGAGTCACTGTGACCTTGACCTTTGACCTAGTGACCTGAAAATCAATAGGGGTCATCTGCCAGTCATGACCAATGTACCTATGAAGTTTCATGATCCTAGGCCTAAGCGTTCTTGAGTTATTATCCGGAAACCATCTGGTGGACGGACGGACCGACCAACCTACCATCGGACCGACATGTGCAAAACAATATACCCCCTCTTCTTCGAAGGGCATAACAATAATAAAAATTGCACATGCACAACTTCATAATATAAGGATCAATGTCTGCATAGTTGAAAGTAGAACACAAGTTTTTAACAAGATGTGTTTGAGAAACACAATGTCCCGGTATATGATGTTGACCTCGTAGGATGACCTTGACCTTGACCCTTCACCACTCAAAATGTGCAGCTCCTTGAGATACACATGCATTTCAAATATAAAATTGCTAGCTTCAATATTGCAGAAGTGATATTACATGCGCAATTTTGACCCATATACTTGACCTTGAAGGATGACCTTGACCTTGACCTTTCACCACTCAAAATGTGCAGCTCCATGAGATACACATGCATGCCAAATATCAAGTTGCTATCTTCCATATTGCAAAAGTATTCATAAAATAAGCGATTTGGGCCACATATATTTGACCTCTGACCTTGAAGGATGACCTTGACCTTGACCTTTCACCACTCAAAATGTGCAGCTCCATGAGATACACATGCATGCCAAATATCAAGTTGCTATCTTCAATATTGCAAAAGTATTCATAAAATAAGCGATTTTGGCCACATATATTTGACCTCTGACCTTGAAGGATGACCTTGACCTTTCACCACTCAAAATGTGCAGCTCCATGAGATACACATGCATGCCAAATATCAAGTTGCTATCTTAAATATTGAAATACTGCAAAAGTGTAAATTAAATTAGCGATTTTGACCCATATATTTGACCTTTGACCTTGAAGGATGACCTTGACCTTTCACCACTCAAAATGTGCAGCTCCATGAGATACATATGCATGCCAAATATCAAGTTGCTATCTTCAATATTGCAAAAGTTATTGCAAAATGTTAAAGTTGGCGCAAACAGACAGACAGACAGACCAACAGACAGGGCAAAAACAATATGTCCCCCACTACTATAGTGGAGGACATAAAAATGGCAGCAGACAAGTTTGAGTGTAAGGACCCACAGACAGATGGATGGACGGATCTCTATTGTGATTCCATGATACCTTTTGATACAGGGGCTATAACCAGAGCTTGTCACAGAAATGAAACAAGAAACCGTCGGAGATGGGTGATGCTCCCCAAAGTTTTTTTTTGTCACAATATTGCACTATATATTCAGATAAAAGGAAACGTCTTGAGGGGCATAACTTTGGACAAAATAATACAATGGATGGTTTAGCAACTTAAAAATTTCAAACGGCCATAACTCTCTAAATAAATCATCTAACCAGAACCTACTAATAACATGCGCATCTCCTCAAGGTAGTTAAGCTTCCCATAAAGCTTCATTGTATTCCAGTCAGTAGTTGGGGAGAAATAGCCCGGACAAGAATTGCACCATATGTACAGTTTATAGAAAATTTCAAAGGACCATAACTCTGTGAAAAATCATCCAACCATAACCAGCTGATAATATGCACATCTCCTGTTGGTAGTGAAGCTTCCCATAAAGTGTTATTGAATTCCCGTAATAAGTTGCTGAGAAATAGCTCGGACAAGAATTGCACTATATGTACAATGGAAAATTTCAAAGGGCCATAACTCTGTGAAAAATCATCCGACGAGAACCGGCTGATAATATGCACATCTCCTCTTGGTAGTGAAGCTTCCCATAAAGTTTCATTGAATTCCCGTAATAAGTTGCTGAGAAATAGCTCGGACAAGAATTGCACTATATGTACAATGGAAAATTTCAAAGGGCCATATCTCTGTGAAAAATCATCTGACGAGAACCGGCTGATTATATGCACATCTCCTCTTGGTAGTGAAGCTTCCCATAAAGTTTCATAGAATACCGGTCATTAATTGCTGAGAAATAGCCCGGACAAGAATTGCACTATATGTACAGTTAATGGAAAATTCAAAGGGCCATAACTCTGTGAAAAATCATCCGACCAGAACCTGCTGATAATATGCACATCTCCTCTTGGTAGTGAAGCTTCCCATAAAGTTTCATTGAATTCCGGTCATTAATTGCTGAGAAATAGCCTGGACAAAAATTGTGCACGGACGGATGGACGTACACACCGACGGACGGACAGACAAAGCGGCGACTATATGCTCCCCCCCAAATTTTTTGGGGGAGCATAAAAAAACTCCCAGATGCAGACTGTAACAATCACACTACCGATGTTCAACAAGAGCACTGCATAACGGGTGCCACGCTTGGCTGCGAGTGCAGTTTTGATTAAATGAAAGCTTGTCAGATTTTTTTTTTTTTTAGAGGTCACAGTGACCTTGACCTTTGACCTAGTGACCCAAAAATGGGTGTGGCATGTAGAACTTATCAAGGTGCAGCTACATATGAAGTTTCAAAGTTGTAGGTTGAAGCACTTTGATTTTAGAGCCAAGCTTCAAAACCTTAACAAAATGATAAGGTTTTAGCACAACGCGGACGGCGGACGGCAGACGGCGAAAGTCGGACGAGGAGCTGGCTATGACAATACCTTGGGTTTTCTCTGAAAACAGCGGAGCTTAAAATGAGCCATAACTCAACACAATTTTTATGTAGGCTATTCAATATTGCACATGCATAATCTTACATTAAATCTTACAACAAAGTTTAATTAGTGCAACTTTACTAAGTACTTAAAAAAATAAGTTATCAATGCACCTGAAAAGACAAAATGAGAAAGATAGCAAGGATATGGATGAAACTACTGAAATGAAGTGATACTAGAGGTTGTTAATGAACAGTAAATCATGCTTCTTCAAAGATTGCATTGTAATGTTAATGATGTTAAGTATGATAGGTCTGTGATTTACACCTTAATCAGCACAATATCTGCTGCCTCAACAGCGACATCTGTTCCAGTTCCTATGGCGATACCCACGTCTGCCTGGGCAAGGGCGGGCGAGTCGTTGACCCCGTCACCCACCATGGCAACCTTTAACCCCTGCTTCTGGAGCTGCTTGATCTTCTTGACCTTGTGCGAAGGCAGAACCTCCGCAAACACCTTCTGGATACCAACCTGAAGAAAAGCAGAATTTCATGGCATTTTATTTTATAAGCTTTGCAACAAAGTCATTCTAAACTTCTGTGTGTAAAAACAGCTGTTTACATTTCATAAACTACAATGAATGAAATACATGTCCACATAAATAACTGACAACAAAAATTAACTAGTTTTTGACCAGGCATGGCCCATGTTCGAACTTGACCTACACATCATCCAGATACAACTTCTGACCAAGTTTGGTGAAGCTCTGATGAAAACTACTTAAATTAGAGAGCGGACACCATGCTCAATGTTTAAAACGCACTAAGTGACCCCGTGACCTCATTTTTGACCCGGCATGATCCATATTCGAACTTGACCTAGACATCATCTAGATACAACATCTGACCAAGTTTGGTGAAGATCGGATAAAAACAACTTGAATTAGAGAGCGGACACTTAATACAGACCGACCGACAGACAGACAGACCGACCGACAGACAAGCTCACTCCTATATACCCCCCTAAACTTCGTTTGTGGGGGTATAAAAACACATTTTTTTATAAACCTACCTTTCCGGTAATGGCAGTCTTCTGGTTATCTCCAGTCAGCAGTTTCACCTACCTGTCTGACGATGGCGCGGGCAGTCTTCTGGTTATCTCCGGTCAGCAGTATCACCTACCTGTCTGGCGATGACGCGGGCAGTCTTCTGGTTATCTTCAGACAGCAGTATCACCTACCTGTCTGGCGATGGCACGGGCAGTCTTCTGGTTATCTGCAGTCAGCAGTATCACCTACCTGTCTGGCAATGGCGCGGGCAGTCTTGTGGTTATCTCCTGTCAGCAGGTTCACCTACCTGTCTGGCGATGGTGCGGGCAGTCTTCTGGTTATCTCCAGTCAGCAGTATCACCTACCTGTCTGGCGATGGCGCGGGCAGTCTTCTGGTTATCTCCAGTCAGCAGTATCACCTACCTGTCTGGCGATGGCGCGGGCAGTCTTCGGGTTATCTCCAGTCAGCAGTATCACCTACCTGTCATGCGATGGTGCGACAGTCTTCTGGTTATCTTCAGTGAGCCGTATCACCTACCTGTCTGGCGATGGCGCGGGCTGTCTTCTGGTTATCTCTTGTCAGCAGTATCACCTACCTGTCTGGCGATAGGGCGGGCTCTGGTTATCTCCAGTCAGCAGTATCACCTACCTATCTGGCGATGGCGCGGGAAGTCTTCTGGTTATCTCCGGTCAGCAGTATCACCTACCTGTCTGGCGATGGCGCGGGCAGTCTTCTGGTTATCTTCAGTCAGCAGTATCACCTACCTGTCTGGCAATGGCGCTGCAGTCTTCTGGTTATCTCCAGTCAGCAGTATCACCTACCTGTCTGGCGATGGCTTGGGCAGTCTTCTGGTTATCTCCAGTCAGCAGTATCACCTACCTGTCTGGCGATGGCGCAGGCAGTCTTCTGGTTATCTCCAGTCAGCAGTTTCACCTACCTGTCTGGCGATGGCGCGGGCAGTCTTCTGGTTATCTCCAGTCAGCAGTATCACCTACCTGTCTGGCAATGGCGCGGGCAGTCTTCTGGTTATTCCCAGTCAGCAGTATCACCTACCTGTCTTGCGATGGTGGGGGCAGTCTTCTGGTTATCTCCAGTCAGCAGTATCACCTACCTGTCTGGCAATGGCGCAGGCAGTCTTCTGGTTATCTCCAGTCAGCAGTATCACCTACCTGTCTGGCGATGGCGCGGGCAGTCTTCTGGTTATCTCCGGTCAGCAGTATCACCTACCTGTCTGACGATGGCACGGGCAGTCTTCTGGTTATCTCCTGTCAGCAGTATCACCTACCTGTTTGGCGATGGCGCGGGCAGTCTTCTGGTTATCTCCGGTCAGCAGTATCACCTACCTGCCTGGCGATGGCGCGGGCAGTCTTCTGGTTATCTCCGGTCAGCAGTATCACCTAACTGTCTGGCGATGGCGCGGGCAGTCTTCTGGTTATATCCGGTCAGCAGTATCACCTACCTGCCTGGCGATGGCGCGGGCAGTCTTCTGGTTATCTCCGGTCAGCAGTATCACTTGCAGTCCCATCTCCTTCAGGGTGCTGATGGCCAGGTGAGCCTCAGACTTCACCGTGTCTGCCACCGCCAGCATAGCTATGATGTTGCCTGCAAACCAGCACATACGGTATTATACCTGTCAATTACTCCACATTTCGTAAAAAGAACTTAAACAAGCTTAAGTTCAAGCTCATTTTCATCTTGTAAATATTGTAAATTCCATTCCATACAGGCACAGTCCTCAAAATATAATAAGAATTATAGGCTTTAAACTGACTCTGCATGTAAAATTATTTTCTATGAGAGCAGACACAGAAAGATGGAAATACTCAAGACGAGTGTCTCTATGCGTACCATCTATTGCACACAGTACAGCAGTGTGCCCCTGTTCTTCATGCCCCGACATTGTAGTGTCCATTTTCTCAGTGACCGTCAGGCCATTACGTCTCATCCACTCTCGGTTGCCAATGAGGACAGTGTACACCTTGGAGGCAGTAGCAGCACCAACATTCAACGCTGGAAATCATGAGACAGGCACTCCAATTAAAGATACTTTCTTCAAAAATGTTGCAGATTGTTACATTTTCCATATTTAGGAAGGCACGTTTTCACTGACCACAGAAAAATGTAGAATTGGACAGGATCTTGTTATAAACAGGTTTCTCATTCCAAATATCAGAGGAGATTTGGTTCTGTTTGATGAAAAAATATGACAAAAATTCCCCTTAAAGAAAAAAAACCATAAGATGTTGCACGAGTGAAATTGTGTTATTTTAATTTAGATTTTTTCCTATTTGAAAATATTTCAATCTTCAATTTATAAAACACAAGATTAAAATTTAAGATGTCTCAATTTCCAAACAAATTTTAATATTCTTTGTCGACAACAATTCAGAACCATCAAACAATTACAAAACAGTAATGATCTTTATAACAGAAGTCCCCCAATTTAACTATAAATCTTATTGGCATCTGTGAAGAAGTGAAGAGGTGGGATAAATGGATAAAAGAGGAAACGTATTTGAAACATCCTTAAATGTAAAGTATTACCATGTATTCTTAGATATAATAAGAACTTTGGTGTCAAAACTATATTTTTAAAATATACTGCTATTTATGTTCACTTCTATTTGATGAAAGAAGAAAGCTGACAAGACATTCACATTCAAATTGAAATTTTCAGAGAAGTAATCTCTAGTCAGGCAACTGAGAGAATAGGGAAGTATTTCTCCAATAATGTTCAATATTTCATTACTTTGCATTACATAACACAATCATCAAATACTTATAATTGCAATTACATAGCACAAAAAATAAAGCCTGATAAAACAAATAAAAAAAAACCACTCTTCAACCAATAACCAAGCTGATGGAACCAACCTTGGATGTCGAGATTTTCCATGGTGGTATCATACATGACGTTGTCTATCTTGACCCTGAGGCTGCCCTGCGTGTTCTTGCGGTTGTTCAAGGCCTCAAGGTCAAGGTCAGTGAGCAGGGACTCCACATTGGTTACACTGCACTTGAGTCCACAGCCCGGGACTGCCTGGAAGTCTCCTGTTCGCCCAAGGGTATCAGCCTTCAGAGTCTGTCAGGAAGCAACAATATATGATTACAGATTACAATTATAATCTCGTAAAGTTATTGGATAAAGTGATTGAAGTCCAGATAACACATTTTTGTCTAAAAAAAGACAAATGTCAAAATATGTTATTTTATTACATAATAATCAGATCGTTTTAAAGTCAGGAATTCCAGTCTTTGCAACATTGTATTTTATCTTCTTTTTCTTATTGAAATATACCATAATAACAGTATATAATCTTGTCCTGAACAAATGGTCATTTGTGATTGCTTTATGGATGTAAAACCGTTCAGGTACATTAGAATTATGAAGGCGAGTTTGAATACCAATCTGGACTGCAATTACAAGTAATTGAACAGCACAGAATTCTTAGCTGGAGTCATCTGTCATGTCTGGCTTTTCAATAACACTTTGATGTGAAAATCAAACAAGGAACAAGCGCTGGTGTTAGAAGAGTACTTACACATTTAAAGAAAAAGGTCTATAATTAAACTAGAATTCAGTTTTTGGGGAAAAGGCTTGCTGCTTCAGATTTGAAGTCCCAACTTTTAGTATACTTAATAATAGTACACATCACAGAAAGGCATTTACTACTTCTGGAATGAACAAGGACAATACTTCAATACTATCCATTTTGTCTGGATGGTAAACCAAGACAAATAGCTAAATACAAATTAGTCAGGAAAAAACTTCACATGAGCTCCTTAATCTTCTGGCCTGTAATTATCAAATATGCTTAAGTATGATTTTAGACTCAGTGGCTTATGCTGCTTATTAAATTCATTAACACAACGTTTTGAAAGTTAAAGGTGTTGTACAAAATATTTATGTTTTTTATTTCTCATTTATTGCTATTTTTTAATATAAAGTTTTTGCACACTTTATTGCAATACAAAAAAAAAGCTTAAGCTACTCTTGTTACAAAATACTTGAGAAATCAAGACGTGAGCCACTTTCTATGTCCACTGTATGCCTACCTTTGACATATTTCATAATGTTCCTAATTCTTTGGGATATTGCACAATATGCCTACCTCTTTGGCATATTTCACAATGCTCCTACCTCTTTGGCATATTTCACAATGTTCCTACCTCTTTGGCATATTTCACAATGTGCCTACCTCTTTGGCATATTTCACAATGTGCCTACCTATTTGGCATATTTCATGATATTCCTACCTCTTTGGCATATTTTACAATGTACATGTACCTACCTCTTTGGCATATTTCACAATTTGCCTACCTCTTGGCATATTTCACAATTTGTCTACCTCTTTGGCATATTTCACAATTGCTCTACCTCTTTGGCATATTTAACAATGGCAGAGGCGATGGGGTGTTCAGAGCTGGCCTCTGCAGACCCAGCGATGGCAATGAGCTCAATGAAGCTGCACACCTTCTCCTCCACAAACATGGCAACCCGGGCAACCCTGGCAACACCGTGGGTCACAGTACCGGTCTTGTCAAACACCACCGCCTTCACCTGGGGTAGGGGGGGGGACACATAGGGTGAATTGAAAATGCCTTATATGAACATTAAGATAAAAAAAACATATTAAACAATCATATACAAACTGTCAAATACAAATAAAAGTGGCAAAAACACCATACAACTGTAAGTTTATGTTCTGGTTTGTTTTTCTTACAAAAAAGCTATGTATTTGAAAGAGGATATAGTTTTTTACTGTAAATAGTGAACTAAAATGCATTTAATATTTTTTACAAAACTCAAACAGAATTGATCCACAAGATCTGATTCGAAATGTGTTGAGGATAGCAAGATAGCTAGAGCTCTATTTTTGGGGCAAATGTCTTTTAAACAAATTTATACACTTTAACGTATTGTTTATGAAAGATTGATCAAAGAAGGTGGGCTAGAAAGTGGGACTGTCAATTAAAACAGCATTTGAAATAAAAATATTTAAATAATACCAAAATTGCATTTATAATACATCTATACGCTGGGGGCACTATTTCCCTTTGTAGCCATTATAATATACAGCTAAACGTTGTTACCTTATATTCGCCTAAGAGAAGTTGCATATATTTGTAAGTGGACAGTTATTCCCATCTTTACCCCTATGGTTGCCTCAAAGTTTTTACTTGTATTATGAAGGGGAATTCTGATCCAACAAGTGTTTTAACACTTATTATTATTTGTTGAACTCCGAAGTGTTGATGCCTTTTAAAACATGTACCAGCAACAAGCTCAAATTGTTAGGCATGGAATACACCCCTACGTCAACACAAAAACAATGTTCATTTTAATTCTTTTACAAAATGTATTGGTTTCATTGCAATTTTAGTACACATGATCGCTATTTGACAACTAAATACTATTTTAAAACACTTTATTGGGATGAGTTGAACTACGGATTTCTCAAAGTCATTTGTGAACTCCCAGCAACTTTAAGATAACCATATTCAGTTTACTACGTAGTTTACTACGTATTCTCAGCACAAAAGGTCATTTATTGCATTTATGTCAAAATCATGACATTTGCACTTTCACTTTTTCCTTATGGATAAGTTCTAATAATGTTATTTGAAATCCATTACTTGTAACATATTGTCAAAATCCCATATCTTCCCGACTTAACAGATTCTGCAGATTGCCAGTGCCCCAGCCCTTAAGATGGCTCACCTTGTGTGTGATCTCCAGGGGTTCCCCTCCCTTGATGAGGATCCCATTGGTGGCCCCTATCCCCGTGCCCACCATGACAGCAGTGGGTGTGGCCAGCCCCAGGGCGCAGGGGCAGGCAATGCTCAGAACGGTGATGGCAAACTGGAAGGCCTTCTGGAAGATGATCTCTGCCTTGGTGTATTCACCACCCTCCTGCAGCAGAGAGACGCACCTTTGGATGGGCATACAGGATTATCGTTCCTATATCATTCTTACACATGATTTAATTATTCCAGATATTCTTTTCTAAGATACCATCATGATAACTCATTTTTTAGGCAATCACTAGTTAACAATTTTAAAATTATTTTGTATATTTACTTGCAGAATTTGTATTGAATCTTTAAAACTGATTGTTACCTAACTTTACTACAAATAGCTATCGAAGCATACCATGAAGCCAGGCTCCACGAGGAGAATATTGCCATAGCCGATTGCTATCCAGACAACACAGGTGAGGACAGACAGGACCACCACCATAGGAACAAAGTAGCCCGCAATGGTATCTGCTAGTGCTTGAATGGGGGCCTGCAACACACAAGAGCATAACAACTACCGTAATTACTCTATGTTTTCGGACACTCTAAGTTTTCGGACACCCCTTTTTTTAGCAAAAATAATTATTTTTCGTGACTCTTAATTTTCGGACACACGAGTTTTCGTCCATAATTAATGCCTCTAAGTTTTCGGACAGTATATTTCACAGCGCTATTTTACACAATTTCTATCCTGTTTTTGATATCTAATGACACTTCGGTCATGGGGTTTTACAACCAGATTAACATCATAAAACATGGCAGGTGCATGCCTGAGGGCAACGGACCATTACATTTGCGTAATTGGGTAAATAACCTTGTAAACCGGTATTATTCAATGGTTTCGCCCGATTGCATAAGCGCTATGACAATTGCCAGGGGAAGCGCCAATTAACAGTTAAATTATCTACTGTAATGGTACTACCACTTCTCAGTAAAATAACTGTGACAAATACTAAACGCTTCAAAATGTGATGCACCCTTTTGCAAGTTTTACGAACAATGGAAGGTGTTAGACAACAACTGTCGGAAAGGAACAAACAAAGAATTCATAGTTTGAATTTTTTATTGCGTTAATTACAGATTCATAATAGCGAGTATCGGTACATCACTTGCTTATCTTTGAACTCGTTGGTCAAAGTACAACCTTGTAGTAACTTTCTGTCAAATAAATTAAGCATTTAAAATTATTTAAAATGCAGTGCAAACATATATAACTGTAATCTATACTTTAAAGCATGGTATTTTACAAGCGCGTGCTATTACCGGTAGTCCTTGATACAATTAAAGCTATTTTTGGACACTTCAATTTTCGACTCTAAGTTTTTGGACACCTGTATTTTGTGAATATTTTTCGTATCTAAGTTTTCGGACACGAACAAAAATTATTATTTTTAAGTGTCCGAAAACATAGAGTAATTACGGTAATAAATGAACCTATACAACCTTAACCTTTGTGTCATCAAAATGTAAGACGAAAAAATACATCTAGTATATTGGTTCTGACTGGCTTAAAAGTTGCCATTAATGTTGTTAAAATCTTAACAAATTAATTTGTTGCAAAACACCTTAAACAAGAGGGCCTGAAAGGCCCAAAGTCTCTCACCTGAGATACAAAGGAACAGATCTGTTATTTGCAGCCCAAGATATCATTAGAACACATGTCTCATGAAGATAAGGCAATAAATGATGCCTGTAGAGTGTAAACAAGGCAAATGTTGACGATTCAAGTCGCACCTGACACACCGCATGACAGAAAATGGTGATCACAAAAGCTCACCATTGAGCCAAAAACTAAATCTTTTCAAGTAACATTTCATTAAAAAAAAATTAATATATGAAAGAAATTGTATAACAGCCTGGACCCAACAACAGAATGTGCTGAATTGAGACAATAAATATATTCTATACAAGCAAATGTACTGTCAACTCCTCTCTTTGCACTTTTTTAATAAACTGATTAGTCCATAAAATTAAGTTGATCTTTGGTTTCCGTTCTCACATATAGACTAATATGAATGTCCATACTACATGTTCAACTTTGGTTCACTGTTCTCATAGCTAGAATAATATGAAATACCATAATATAATGTTGGTAATTGGTTCAAATCTCATACATGTAGCTGGACTTGTATGAAATTCCATACAATTATGTTATTCCTTAGTTCAGGTTCTCATTGTTGAACTGATATGAAAGTCCATAACATAACACGTGGATTTTATTACTAGTATTTTACAGCTAGACTTACACAAAAGACTCCTTGGCTAGAACTTATCACAGTAGTGATCAATACCCAAAGGTGCAGCATGTAGTAATATGTAGACAGTTTTACAGATGGCAATTTTTGCAATTTTTTTTCAGAGAAACACAAAATAATGTATCATATAAATTTTGTAATAGTTAATGTAGCACATGCATCACTACATATAAAAAGGAACAATTTCTTCAATTTTGAACAATATACGTTCAAAAAGTAAAAGAAAACCTGCAGACAAATTTGAGTCTACCGACAGACTGACAAACATTCATAGTGATTCCAGTATATCCCAAGTAACAGGGACTATAAACATATAAAGTCTGCAAGTATGTGACTGAAGTGAAATTCTAACTAAGTTATATGTCACCTTGGAGGTCTGTGCCTCCTCTACAAGTTTCACAATCTGGGAGAGTGTCGTCTCAGAGCCAACATGTGTGGCCTCCATGAGCAGCATGCCGTTCTGGTTAATGGAGCCTCCAATCAGTGAATCACCTGCAGGCAATCAACCACATGATTGCGTCCACATAAGGAAACTATGGTCCCACAATCATTTTTAAAAATGACATTTTAAAACAATATTTCTCTAGAATTACACCTAGTGCATAAAAGACAGATTTTTATGCTGCATATTAAATACGCCTGTGTTCTTGTTAAAAAATTATTTTAATACTACACGGCTATGCTTCACGCCACGTGAAATTTTGTCATCAATTTCAGACGTATTCAAGGATTTATTCTTCTACCTAAAGAAATCAGCACAAACTGCAAAAAAAAATGTCTTTTATGCAAATGTATTTCAATACCTTGAGATATTTGCAAAAATAAAGTTCTTTACAGTGTGTTGACATTTTGTCCAGACCGTGTGCAAACCCCTGAAAACCCTGTTGATACTGCATTCTGATTACTGTGAACATTTTCTTGATACCATGATATGCTTTGAATAATGATAAATGAATTTGTAAAATTGGTTTAAACATTTGAAAAACACAATATGGGTATACAACAATATATAATTAAATTCAACAAGAGCTGTCACCATAGGATGACATATGCCCCCTATTAACGCTTTGATAGAAGCTATGAGCATTTTTCGAAACCTAAATACTAAATCCTTGAAATGCACTAAGTGACCCCGTGACCTTGTTTTTGACTCGGCATGACCCATATTCGAACTTGACCTAAATATTGTCTAGATACAACTTCTGACCAAGTTTGGTAAAGATCGGATGAAAACTATTTGAATTAGAGAGGGGACACGAAAAGTGTGACCGACTGACAGACTGACAGACAGACAGACAGACGGACAGTGCCAAAACTATATACCCCCTTTTCTTTGAAAGGGGGGACAAAATATATAGAGAATAGTTGTTTGCTTTAGGAATAAAACTGAGAATATTTTGCCAGTAAAGGGAGACCATAAATAGCTTCCCAAGAATTTCCAATTTTCTGTCAATTGCAACAAGGGCTGTTTGTAAAACATGCATGCCCCCCATATGGGCTCTCCGTTGTAGTGACAGCCATTATGTGAATATGTTTTTTGTCACTTAAGTCAATGACCTGTGAAATGTATCCAATTAATAGTGCAAAAACCAATCAGGACCTATACTAATCAATTATATCCATTATATGATTGAGTCTTTGATTTTTTGGATTCCTTTCACACATTTTGACTTATTTGACAATATGTGAAACGTGCACACAATTTGTTATGTTTTATTTATTAATGGTAATGAAACATGTTATTTATAGCAGTTAACTCCCCTAGTCAATGACCACCATAGATAGCAATGCAATCTGATTAAAAATAGCCAAGGCTAGTGTTGTGTGTTGGGCAAATGTATATAAGTGCAACTTGACCACATGACCAGTATCATGTGTTTACCACACACAGAAGTCAGTTATGTAATAGACCATGATTAATTCCACTCCCAACTTTGGCCGCTTGCCAAGATACTGACCAGTATCAGATGGGGTTGTGAAACTGTGTAAACAGTGAACACCAGTCCATGTAATACTGGCCTACCACTTGTACTAGTTGATTTGGAGTTAATACAGTAATGCATGTACAAATGACACACTAAGCCTAAAAGTTAATTATATGTGCCTCTGAAAACTAATCAGACGAGTGGGTTGAAATTTACAATCTTTACTTGGCATTTGAGGAAATCTGAACTCTCAGGGTTTGGATAGAAAATCCCCAAATTAACTTTTCTTTACACTGTTGTTATTTTTGTTCAATACACAAATATTAACGTAACTTTACAAATCCTGTACAGTAAAGGAAACTAAATCTAAGTTGATATTTTGTTATGCTTGATCCTATTTATGTATTAACATTGTTTTATACATACAAACTGTGTTGCTGTTTTTCAATTAACAAGCAGATTAAAAATTAATTTTATATTTTTATGTATAATTTGAATTGACAAAATTAAATGCAAGTTGCGTAGCAAGAATTACATGTTTGATTTATTGTCAGTGAATCGTGACATTTTCTCAATGTTTCAGACCACCAGTTTGTCAAAGCTATCAACCGCTTGGATGGTCAAGCTAAATAGAATTGACCCAGCAAATCACAACTGTCCTGTTGCCATATAATATTAAATATCATATTACATTGGTTTTTTAAATGTTGAATTCTCACGTCATTTCCATAAACATAGTATTTACTGGCACAGAAACAAAGGCTTATACATCATTATGAATTAACATGTGTCAAAAATTCAATTTGTAAGTCTCTTTACTGGACAGTGTGAAAACAGAATAAACTAGTAACCTGAAAATCAATAGGGGTCATCTGCGAGTCACGATCAATGTACCTATGAAGTGTCATGATCCTAGGCAAAAGCGTTCTTGAGTTATCATCCAAAAATCATTTTACTATTTCGGGTCACCGTGACCTTGACCTTTGACCTTGTGACCTCAAAATCAATAGGGGTCATCTGCGAGTCATGATCAATCTACCTATGAAGTTTATGATCCTAGGCATATGCGTTCTTGAGTTATCATCCGAAAACCATTTTACTATTTCGGGTCACCGTGACCTTGACCTTTGACCTAGTGACCTCAAAATCAATAGGGGTCATCTGCGAGTCTTGATCAATCTACCCATGAAGTTTCATGATCCTAGGTGTATGCATTCTTGAGTTATCATCCGGAAACCATTTTACTATTTCGGGCGACCGTGACCTTGACCTTTGACCTAGTGACCTCAAAATCAATAGGGGTCATCTGCGACTCATGATCAATCTACCCATGAAGTTTCATGATCCTAGGCGTATGCGTTCTTGAGTTATCATCCGAAAACCATTTTACTATTTCGGGTCACCGTGACCTTGACCTTTGACCTAGTGACCTCAAAATCAATAGGGGTCATCTGCGAGTCATGATCAATCTACCTATGAAGTTTCATGATCCTAGGCGTATGCGTTCTTGACTTATCATACGACAACCACCTGGTGGACGGACCGACCGACCGACCTACCGACCGACCGACCGACCGACATGAGCAAAGCAATATACCCCCTATTCTTCGAAGGGGGGCATAATAAAACATCAAAATGCTTTAGCCATAAATCCCGTCTTATTTTCCTTATCAACCGATGAAAATCTGCACGTTGATTCTCACCAATCTCTTTCTGGACAGGCATGGATTCTCCAGTGATGAGAGACTCATCACAAGTTGATGACCCCTGCACGACCTTTCCATCAACTGGCACCTTCTCTCCAGGAACAACCTGGCAACATTGCAAGGAAGTTGGTTGGGTGGTTGTAAAACATTTTCTGATTCTAATCTCGGACATTAAGCATGATTCTTACTCACTTTATTTGGTAAAAAATCATTTGGGCAACATTTGGATCTTTTGGGATTCACACATTTTCTTTATCATTTGCAGATAAAAGTTCTTTAACTGATTTAGAAACATTACATGATTCATTATTATGAATAAAATTGTAATCTTGTATACAATATAAGAAAGAACATTATAATCTTTTGAGTAGATTTCAAGTTCCAAAATTATGGATTTCATTAAATCCCTAATATGGCTAATACAACTTTTAAACTGCAAATTTAAGTAGATCTATGAACCTGAAATTAAGTTACACTTCCGGATCTTATCTTAGTCATCTAAGTAAAAGCTATCAGGGCTTTTTGCAGTTGATGGAAGTATAGTCTCGGTGCAAGAAGGAAGTGGAAAATATTAAAATCAGATTTGTTGAAAAGGAAACAATTTAAAAAGTTTGAAGTCAATGGCCACTGGTGATATGTGTAAAATGAATCTATAATTGTTGCATATTAAATCACCTTGAGTATGTCGCCCCTGTGGACGAGATCCACTGGTGTGGTCATCTCACTGATGATGGCTCCCGCCTTGTCCAGCTCTACCAGCACCGCCTCATTGGCCTGCAGGGACAGCAGTTTGGCCAGCGCCTCCGACGTCTTGCCCTGAATAGTGTACACGTGTACTGGGTCATATCACTAGCAGCACTGCAGTAATACATCCTGAATAGTGTACATATGTACTTGGTCATATCACTAGCAGCACTGAAGTAATACACCCTGAATAGTGTACATGTGTACTTGGTCATATCACTAGCAGCACTGCAGTAATACACCCTGAATAGTGTACACGTGTACTGGGTCATATCACTAGCAGCACTGCAGTAATACACCCTGAATAGTGTACATGTGTACTTGGTCATATCACTAGCAGCACTGCAGTAATACACCCTGAATAGTGTACATGTGTACTTGGTCATATCACTAGCAGCACTGCAGTAATACACCCTGAATAGTGTACATGTGTACTTGGTCATATCACTAGCAGCACTGCAGTAATACACCCTGAATAGTGTACATGTGTACTTGGTCATATCACTAGCAGCACTGCAGTAATACACCCTGAATAGTGTACATGTGAACTTGGTCATATCACTAGCAGCACTGCAGTAATACACCCTGAATAGTGTACATGTGTACTTGGTCATATCACTAGCAGCACTGCAGTAATACACCCTGAATAGTGTACATGGTACTTGGTCATATCACTAGCAGCACTGCAGTAATACAGCCCTGAATAGTGTACACTGGTACTTGGTCATATCACTAGCAGCACTGCAGTAATACACCCTGAATAGTGTACCATGTGTACTTGGTCATATCACTAGCAGCACTGCAGTAATACACCCTGAATAGTGTACATGTGTACTTGGTCATATCACTAGCAGCACTGCAGTAATACACCCTGAATAGTGATACCATGTTTACTTCGGTCATCATCACTAGCAGCACTGCAGTAATTACACCACCTGAATACTGTGTACATGTGTTTCCGTGGTCATATCATTAGCAGCATCTGCGTAATACACCACTTGACTAGTGTACATGTGTACTTGGGTCATATCATTTAGACAGCGCTGCCGTAATACACCCTGACTAGTGTACATGTGTACTTGGTCATATCAACAAGCAGCAACTGCAGTAATACACCTGAAGTGTACGGTACCATGCACCTGGGTTCCATATCACTAGCCAGCCACCTTGCAGTAATCACACCCTGACTAGGTAACCACTTGTACTTGGTCATATCACTGGCCGCACTTGCAGTAATTACACCCCTGCATAGTGTACCCCTTGTACTTGGTCATATCACTGGCAGCACTGCAGTAATACACCCTGAATAGTGTAATGTGTACTTGGTCATATCACTAGCAGCACTGCAGTAATACACCCTGAATAGTGTACATGTGTACTTGGTCATATCACTGGCAGCACTGCAGTAATACACCCTGAATAGTGTACATGTGTACTTGGTCATATCACTAGCAGCACTGCAGTAATACACCCTGAATAGTGTACATGTGTACTTGGTCATATCACTAGCAGCACTGCAGTAATACACCCTGAAAAGTGTACACATGTACTTGGTCATATCACTAGCAGCACTGCAGTAATACACCCTGAATAGTGTACACATGTACTTGGTCATATCACTGGCAGCACTGCAGTAATACACCCTGAATAGTGTACACATGTACTTGGTCATATCACTAGCAGCACTGCAGAATACACCCTGAATAGTGTACATGTGTACTTGGGCATATCACGTAGTCAGCAGTAATACACCCTGAATAGTGTACATGTGTACTTGGGCATATCACATAGTCAGCAGTAATACACTCTGAATAGTGTACACGCGTACTTGGTCATATCACATAGTCAGCAGCAATTCACCCTGAATAGTGTACATGTGTACTTGGTCATATCACATAGTCAGCAGCAATTCACCCTGAATAGTGTACATGTGTACTGGGTCATATCACGTAGTCAGCAGTAATACACCCTGAATAGTGTACACATGTACTTGGTCATATCACTTAGTCAGCAGCAATTCACCCAGAATAGTGTACATGTGTATTGGGTCATATCACGTAGTCAGCAGTAATACACCCTGAATAGTGTACATGTGTACATGGTCATATCACATAGTCAGCAGTAATACACCCTGAATAGTGTACATGTGTACTGGGTCATATCACATAGTCAGCAGTAATACACCCTGAATAGTGTACATGTGTACTTGGTCATATCATGTAGTCAGCAGTAATACACCCTGAATAGTGTACATGTGTACTTGGACATATCACTAGCAGCACTGCAGTAATACACCCTGAATAGTGTACACATGTTCTTGGTCATATCACTAGCAGCACTGCAGTAATACACCTTGAATAGTGTACATGTGTACTTGGTCATATCACTGGCAGCACTGCAGTAATACACTCTGAATAGTGTACATGCGTACTTGGTCATATCACTAGCAGCACTGAAGTAATACACCCTGAATAGTGTACATGTGTACTTGGGCATATCACATAGTCAGCAGTAATTCACTCTGAATAGTGTACACGCGTACTTGGTCATATCACTAGCAGTACTGCAGTAATACACCCTGAATAGTGTACATGTGTACTTGGTCATATCACTAGCAGCACTGCAGTAATACACCCTGAATAGTGTACATGTGTACTTGGTCATATCACTAGCAGCACTGCAGTAATACACCCTGAATAGTGTACATGTGTACTTGGTCATATCACTAGCAGCACTGCAGTAATACACCCTGAATAGTATTCACATGTTCTTGGTCATATCACTAGCAGCACTGCAGTAATACACCCTGAATAGTGTACATGTGTACTTGGTCATATCACTAGCAGCACTGCAGTAATACACCCTGAATAGTGTACATGTGTCCTTGGTCATATTACGTAGTCAGCAGTAATACACTCTGAATAGTGTACACGCGTACTTGGTCATATCACTAGCAGCACTGCAGTAATACACCCTGAATAGTGTACATGTGTACTTGGTCATATCACTAGCAGCACTGCAGTAATACACCCTGAATAGTGTACATGTGTACTTGGTCATATCACTAGCAGCACTGCAGTAATACACCCTGAATAGTGTACATGTGTACTTGGTCATATCACTGGCAGCACTGCAGTAATACACCCTGAAAAGTGTACATGTGTACTTGGTAACATCACTAGCAGCACTGCAGTAATACACCCTGAATAGTGTACACATGTACTGAGTCATATCACTGGCAGCACTGAAGTAATACACCCTGAATAGTGTACATGTGTACTTGGTCATATCACTGGCAGCACTGCAGTCATACACCCTGAATAGTGTACACATGTTCTTGGTCATATCACTAGCAGCACTGCAGTAATACACCCTGAATAGTGTACATGTGTCCTTGGTCATATCACTAGCAGCACTGCAGTAATACACCCTGAATAGTGTACATGTGTACTTGGTCATATCACTAGCAGCACTGCAGTAATACACCCTGAATAGTGTACATGTGTCCTTGGTCATATTACGTAGTCAGCAGTAATACACTCTGAATAGTGTACACGCGTACTTGGTCATATCACTAGCAGCACTGCAGTTATACACCCTGAATAGTGTACATGTGTACTTGGTCATATCACTGGCAGCACTGCAGTAATACCACCCTGAATAGTGTACATATGCACTGGGTCATATCACTAGCAGCACTGAAGTAATACACCCTGAATAGTGTACATGTGTACTTGGTCATATCACTAGCAGCACTGCAGTAATACACCCTGAATAGTGTACATGTGTACTTGGTCATATCACTAGCAGCACTGCAGTAATACACCCTGAATAGTGTACATGTGTACTTGGTCATATCACTAGCAGCATACTTGGTCATATCACTAGCAGCACTGCAGTAATACACCCTGAAATAGTGTACATGTGTACTTGGTCATATCACTAGGCAGCACTGCAGTAATACAACCCTGAATAGTGTACATGTGTACTTGGTCATATCACTAGCAGCACTGCAGAATACCCTGAATAGTGTGCATGTGTACTTGGTCATATCACTAGCAGCACTGCAGTAATACACCCTGAATAGTGTACATGTGTACTGGGTCATATCACGTTTTTCAGCAGTAATACACCCTGATATTGTACATGTGTACTGGGTCATATCACGTAGTCAGCAGTAATACACCCTGAATAGTGTACACATGTACTTGGTCATATCACATAGTCAGCAGTAATACACCCTGAATAGTGTACATGTGTACTTGGTCATATCACGTAGTCAGCAGTAATACACCCTGAATAGTGTACACATGTACTTGGTCAATATCACATAGTCAGCAGCAATTCACCCTGAATAGTGTACATGTGTATTGGGTCATATCACGTAGTCAGCAGTAATACACCCTGAATAGTGTACATGTGTACGTGGTCATATCACATAGTCAGCAGTTATACACCCTGAATAGTGTACATGTGTACTGGGTCATATCACATAGTCAGCAGTAATACACCCTGAATAGTGTACATGTTTACTTGGTCATATCATGTAGTCAGCATTCATGGAAATAATTTACAATTAAACATGCTAAAATCAGGGCACCATGTATCAGAACGTATGTTAAAGTTATTTTAAGTCCTATCATGCCAAAAGAATTGCTTGATAAAATAGTCCATTATGTGAACAAATACAAGTAAATTATAATAAATGTATAAAATAATTTTATATACAACTCCATTTGAGGGGGGGTATAATTATCTGTATTAATTGGTTGGTTTTTGAGCACATGGGCTGTATAGAACACATTATGTATTTAAAGGTTGTGTACAGATTTATAAGTACAAACATTGGCATGAATACAGTCATGTGCGAAGTTTATATAGAACATTTGTAGTGATTATAGAGATTTATACTTGTTGCATGCAGATCTATGGCTGAATTTCATCTTGCATACAAACCTTAACCTACTTGACAAGTACAAATGGGGCATAACTCTGCTAAAAAGATAGTAACATTAATAGGCCTTTGTCAATCAATGTTCATAAAAATCCTGAACAATATCTTATTATTTTAATATCTGTAGTACATGTATGTATAGAATAGTTGCACGCAAATGTAAGATAATAAGATATGAATGGTTGCACACAAATGTAAACCTGAAGTACCAACAAAATAATGCTGATAAATTGCATTAAGGAACTTGGTAAGAGACCTCACACAATGACCCTAAACAAGTAAGAAGTTTCAAATGAATACATGTACCAGGACAAGTGATATGCAGATATTGCAACTTTTGCCTGAACAAAATATGTTTGAAAACTCAGACACTATCAATTGGACAAGCATATTTTGAACTTTTTGATGAATATCAAAGCATAAAATTAAAGACTTAAAATTAAAGAATACAAAGCAATAAAGAAGAAGCTTACCTTGGCAATATGTTCCAGCCATCTGCCCAGGGAAATAAACACCATAAGCATGGGTGTGGTCTCAAAGAAGGTCATGGGGCTCGTGGGTTCACGGAGACCTATAGCTGCCAGCACCACAGCCACTGAGTACAGGTAGGAGATCGTGGTTGCAAGCACAACAAGCACATCCATGTTGGCCGCACGGTGCTTCAGGGATTTGTAGGCTTGGATGTAGAAGATTCTCCCACCAATAAACTGTAATTTGACCAAAACGAAAATGTGTTTAGTGATACAGTAAACTAAAAGAAGAGGAACATATTTATTGCTACATCATTCTCTTTGTCCGAGGTTTTTGTCCCAAGATTTGAATGTAATCCATCAGAGTGTGCAGCCGTGTGCTTTTATAAAAAAAAAACTAAAAATAATACTTAATTGCTGTAAATCCTGGAGAAATAAGTGCCCAATAAGGTAATAGCATTGCTTATTCTTTTTTACATCATAGAAACATAACTTTTAAACTTTAGGCTAAATTTTAATGTAATATGATATCAAAGTTTCGATTTTTGTGTAACTATACTTAAAACTATACTTGATTTAATTATAGCTGCAAGAGGGAATTGAATGTTAATAAACTGTGTTTTGCGTAATAATTATTCTTAGTACACAACATGTGGGCCAACGGCTCGAGCCTAGCCCGCAAGGAACTTGACTGTTCTAAGCATTAAGTGTTCACAAGGTTTCATAATGGCCTTACAAGAAAAATTACTCTAACACTTTTCTGCAATGTTTTATGAAAACCAACAATCCTTATTCAGCACATTTCAAATATATAAAATTTGCAAAATTCTGAGCAATTTTAATTATGAGTGTATAAAAAATTGGTAAAAAGGTGACTTCTTCACGTGTAGTATTAAAACAGATTTACTTAAGCCACATATGGAAAGCTACCCTGCCTCATGGCGGCTTATTTTTTCATTGGACTGTTCGCTTGTCTGAGAAATCAATACAATAAATATTCAATTCAAGTTTTAAAAAAAATTGTGCAAATAAACAAGACTCCAAGAGTATCCAAAAGCTTTTTCTGTCATTTTACTATTAAAACAAGTTTATGATGCAACATGACCCAGTTTGAACTAATCTATGACAAATTGGGACAAATATTCTGACCAAGTTTCATGACAGGTGGACAATTAAATTAATGTGGCCTTTGGGTTCACAAGCTTTTTCTTTCATAGTGACCTAGCTTTTACATGACCCAGCTTAAAATTTGGCCAACATTTCATTTGGAAATAAATGTTTGTCCTTTAGAGTGTTCACAAGCTTTTCTTCAATTTGACTATGTGGCATATAATTTGACCCAACTTTAATTAATTACAAACTGGGTCCAGACACAGTTTTGAACTCAGCTGAGATTTAATTGGAACAAATGTTATGACCAAGTGTCTAGAAAAAGGTACAATAAATTTGGCTTCTAGAGTATTTGCAAGCTTTTCTCTTTTATTTAACCTTGTGCCCTGGTTTTGACCCAAAAAAGTAACTCATTTTTTAATGAGGCTGTGATTTATTTAGAAAAATATTCTGAACGATAAATGTTCTAACCAAATTTCACTAAGAATCTGAAATAAATGCAGCAGCATCAAGGCAATTGTTGAAGATGCCAACAAACTACAGACAAAAGACAATATCAAAAGCTCATAATAGGTGAGCTACAAAGAGTGATGCATTCACACTTACCTGAACAGGTGTTGCAAGAATGAACATGAGGAGGTTTTCCACAGAGAGGCCTGGGAATATGATGATCTGCATATGCATCATACTGAACATTCTCATGGTGGAGGTTTCTGATTGGTTGGTTCCATTGTGACCCTCATGAACCATGTTCATCTCCTGTGCGGGTGCAAACATGAAGTACATCATCACAGCCATTGAAGGTACGCCGAATATCAGGGACCACAGGAATGATGTCCTCCACCTGTGACACAGGAATATATACTCAACATACAGGGCACCTAGGAATGATGTCCTCCACCTGTGACACAGGAATATATACTCAACATACAGGGCACCTAGGAATGATGTCCTCCACCTGTGACACAGGAATATATACTCAACATACAGGGCACCTAGGAATGATGTCCTCCAACTGTGACACAGGAATATATACTCAACATACAGGGCACCTAGGAATGATGTTCTCCAACTGTGACACAGGAATATATACTCAACATACAGGGCACCTAGGAATGATGTCCTCCACCTGTGACACAGGAATATATACTCAACATACAGGGCATCGGTTCACAAAGCTCCTTGTGCATAATCAAAGTTGAGGGATATTTAAGACAAATATTCAACTCTAATTGTCCTTGTCAAAGTCAATAGTTCATACAACTGTAGATTATTTACTGGATTAAAGCCATCAATTTTAAAGACTTTGTTGAATACTACCGGATTTGTATGATTTTAAGACATAGACTTAAGTTTCCACTAAATTGCTGTGTGGCTAAAGGCACCATGACCTTTTGTCATAAACAAATATTAGTCTAAACAAGCAAATTCATTGAATTGATATCCCCCGCCAATATGCTTCTGGACACAAAAGTGTTATATTTGACACTCAAAAAAGCATTTTTTCAAGATACAAAGGGCCATAACTCCGTTATTAACAGATGGAGTACAATGCCATTTGGCGTGCATCATCCTCTTATCCATACATATACTCATACCAAGTTTCAATGAAATCCGCCAAAGCACTTCCAAGATATGGCTCTGGACGGACGGAAAGACGGGCGGACGGACAACGCCAAAACAATATCCCTCCGCCTATGGCTGGGGATAATAAAGAAGTATGCACTAATTTTAACAAATTCTTGGAAAATAAATTTCAATAATTGTTATCAGAATATGATGTAGGTATGTTATTATGTAAACCATAGTTTTTTCTGGCAGTTGAGGTCTTACAGCCCAGTACCAAATGGTGATGTTACCTCTTAATTTCATCTCGATGGTCATATCTAGCTGCACTATCTTCATCACCAGATGACCTCTCAGCCGTGAAACCAAGATCCTACAGTTACAAAACACATGAGTCATGATGAATTTCATTTTAAAGTTATAACATGTGTGTTGTGGTTGTTGAAAAAATGCAAATACATGTTACAGATATATATGTTTTGGTAGCTGCATTAATGTACAAGTCTAGGATAGCTGGAATGTGTCATTCAGTACACCACATGATACTAGTACTCCCTTATGTAATATTGAAATAATGTATAAAGCATTACATCAAATTGTATTTAAACATTTCAAAATCATATACCATGTCAACTAAAACGATGTGAAAGAAACATACAATGGTACATAAATTGGTTTTATCCTGCCTCTGTAACAAACATTGAACTAATAAAGCATGGTTGAATAAACTAGTTGATTTCCGACAGTACCTCGCATGACCACGATCTACCAAAGTACGTATTTCTACGAGCCGATTAACATGTTCTAATATTTGACCTTTAAAATGTATTGAGACGCATCATGAATTTTATCGTTATATTATATCTCATCCTATTTAGTTTATAGCTTTCAGTATTTTTTCATTTTCATTTACTTGATTACACAATTTATGACGTATCGAGTGTGACGTAAGTTCTCTGAAGAAACAAACTAGTTAAAGTAAGACTCTGGATTTTAGGGACAACAATTTGGACGTGGTGGTTTTTAACAGTCAATATTTTTAAAGCATCAAACCAATCCAAAATGTATTTCGGATTGTGTGTTTGTCATGCATAATTGTTAACTTCAATTAGAATAAAATAACTCGCTCCAACAGGATTATGATTTTGTAAATTGTGTTTTGGGTCAGAGTAGCTAGCATTCAATCCAAATGCAATACAAAAATATAGTGTTGTTTTAAATACACTCTATAAAGGGATGGAAGAACATAAAATGGTTTTCACTAAAGGGATAAAAGAATAGAAAATGGAAGTGCATATAAAATTGAGTTTTTGTTTTGCTGTTGCATTATTTTCTATTTCTACTGAGAAAAATATCACTTTCTCGATTCGTTTTGTATTTCTTCTCATTTTTTTAATAGGAAAGTATTAAAAGGAAAAGTTTAATGTGGAACTATTTTTTACGTGACACAATCGGTAGGTATTTGGTCGTCAGGAATGTTGTGTACATGTAGGAGGCCTGACCAGAATAATTATTTTGTTATGTCTGTTAATCATTTGTCAATAAAATGTGACAACGGCATACGTGAACATGAAGCAGGATAATTCAAATACATGATAGGTGCTGAGATGGAGAAAGTTTATCCTGTTTGGCCCAAAAAAGAAAATTAGGGCGAGCTTTATTTTCTTTTTCTAAACCTCTCCGCACCAACCATGTATTCTCTATCAGTGTTGTTTGTACCTATAGATTTCATGGTTGTTTTACAAAGTTATGAAGATCCAGAATAAGCCTACAAAACACCCAAGCAAATCAAAATCTGTTTTTTTACAATCATATACACATCGATGCCATTGAACTGTAAACGTTTCAGAAAAACTCATCAAGTACTAACGGAGAGAATAAAAAGACAAAGCTTCAGTGGACTATATATTTTAGATTGGAAAAGCAGAAAAGCGCCGTAACTCATGGAGGCCAAAATTCCTTTCTTAACAATGATCGCCAAGGGTTAACCCTGTATGGATGGAATAATGACAAGGAATAGACAGGCAAATTACCATATTTCTCTTGGCATTAATAGATGCCAAAAGCAAAAAAATATTAAGAAAAAATGCTCACAAACCTACTTCATATACTTTGGCGTTATTAGTGAAAATAAAAAACTTTTTTAGCCCTAACCTTAATAGCCTCAATGATGTGTCTAGGCCCGATAATGTCCGGGTTATATGTGAACTTTCCCTTGCTGGTTGCCAGGGCAACTGAAGCGCTGGTCACACCCTTCACTTTCTGCAGGTTGGACTCGATCAGATACACACACGACGCACAAGTCATTCCGGTGATCTGGAAAATTGCAATGTTAGGAGGTTAGACTTTCATTAAGGGGATCTTAGGATTGTTTTAAAAACAAGGGTATAACATTGAAATAGACCATGATGGTTTGCATTGACAGTGCCAAATACTTACAGAAGAATTCAACTTTTTAGCATCTGTATTTCTATTTGAAACTCAAATATAGCATACAACTATGCAAAAAAAGTCATCTAAATATTCAGTTTTAGTGCCAAGCCATAATACGCACTTACATAACATTTCATTATAGCATGAAACCATTGCAAATGTTTGTGTGAAGCAGAGACTGCAAGCACTCACAGTGAGGTCAATGACCCCATGGCCAGCCCCGTCCACCTCCATCACGGTGGAGTTGAAGCCCAGGTTGGTGACCTTGTTGGCGATCTGACTGGGCAGCACGTACGCAGGGTCATATATCACCTCTGCCTTCTGGGCCATTAAGGACACCAGAACCTTCTTTACTCCTGTCAATGGAATGATGAAATTTGACAATCAAGCTTTAAGTTGAATAATAATGACATTTATTTTATGATTTCTGTGGTTTATAGAGAAATATCAGTGAAATTTAACTGATATTTTACTGTTTTAAACTGTGAAAAATAACAGTGAACAAGATGTGTTTGTGAAACACTATGTCCCCCTATATGACGTTTGACCTTGAAGGATGACCTTGACCTTGACCCTTCACCACTCAAAATATGAGCTCCTTGAGATACACACGCATTTCAAATATAAAATTGCTAGCTTCAATATTGCAGAAGGGACATTACATGTACATGAGCAATTTTGACCCAAATATTTGACCTTGAAGGATGACCTTGACCTTTCACCACTCAAAATGTGCAGCTCCATTAGATACACATGCATGCCAAATATCAAGTTGCTATCTTTCATATTGCAAAAGTATTCATAAAATAAGCGATTTGGGCCACATATATTTGACCTCTGACTTTGAAGGATGACCTTGACCTTGACCTTTCACCACTCAAAATGTGCAGCTCCATGAGATACACATGCATGCCAAATATCAAGTTGCTATCTTCAATATTGCAAAAGTTTTCATAAAATAAGCGATTTGGGCCACATATATTTGACCTCTGACCTTGAAGGATGACCTTGACCTTGACCTTTCACCACTCAAAATGTGCAGCTCCATGAGATACACATGCATGCCAAATATCAAGTTGCTATCATCAATATTGCAAAAGTATTTATAAAATGAGCGATTTTGGCCACATATATTTGACCTCTGACCTTGAAGGATGACCTTGACCTTGACCTTTCACCACTCAAAATGTGCAGCTTCATGAGATACGCATGCATGCCAATATAAAGTTGCTATCTTCAATATAGCAAAAGTTATTGCAAAACGTTAAAGTTGGCGCAAACCAACCAACCAACAGACCAACCAACAGACAGGGCAAAAACAATGTCCCCCACTACTATAGTGGGGGACATAAAAATATCAATATTTGACTGTGAAATGAAGTCATTTTTTCAACGAAATGATATCATAAATCCAGCAAAATTATCCAGTTTAACTCTTTTACAATGTGAATAAACAGTGAAAAAAGCATAAAATAAAAAGAAAATATGTTGGATTTAATGGAATATTGATTTTAATTCACTCGTGATAATAAAAAATACAAATTTTACATTTTATTTTATATGTTCACTCATATAATAAAATTGATATTCCATCGAATCCAACAAATATCCTCTATGGAATGCGTTCATCCAGTTTTGGGGATAAAATAAGACCCCATTCTCATCATCATTAATATACATTTTTCCATCAAAATACTCCCCAGAATCATTTTTTATTGGAAATTCAGAATTTCTGAAGTCTTATTAGTGAGCTGAAGTCTTATTAGTGAGCTATTTTCAAAATAGCTTTGTATTTCAGAAGTTAACGATAGCACAAAGTTGCTTAATCAAATTGATGTCATGAAATCATTAGAAAAAACTACCTTTGTCAAAAAAAATGCAGATCTGTAGTGATCTATTGCACAGAAACCAACCTAAGAGGTGGTTGAGAATTCTTACTTGAATACTACAGTGAATAAAATTTTCTATTAAGAACTAGAGCTTTGTCACGGACATGACGTATACCCCCACATGCTGCATTGACACAGACTATTTTGCATGCTGTCTTCACAAAACAAGAGAAAGTAATTTTTGGCGATTTTTAAGAATTATTATGCCATAATCATTTATGACCATTTTGACCTTTGAACTCTTTTGCATGACACATCGTTCCATGACTGTGAACAAAATTAATGTACATAGTCATTTTAAAATCTCACAATGAATGACATAGTTATGGCCCGGACAAGCTCATTTATGGCCATTTTTGACTTTTGAACTCAAAGTGTGACCTTGACCTTGGAGATATTGACGTAATTCTTTTGCAAGACACACCGTTCAATGATTGTGAACAAATGTACCAAGTAATTTTAAAATCTCACAATCAATGACATAGCTATGGTCCGGACAAGATCATTTATGGCCATTTTCGACCGTTGAACTCAAAGTGTGACCTTGATCTTGGAGATATCAGCGTAATTCTTTTGCATGACACACCGTCAAATGATGGTGAACAAATGTACCAAATGATTTTAAGGTCTCACAATAAATGACAAAGTTATGGCCCCGGACAAGCTCATTTACGGGCAACTCCAAGTGTGACCTTGACCTTGGAGATATCGACGTACTTCTTTTGCATGACACACTGTCTCATGATGGTGAACAAATGTACCAAGTCATTTTAAAATCTAACGATAAATGACATATTTATGGTCCGGACAAACTTTGGGTTTAAAATGCACTAAGTGACCCCGTGACCTAGTTTTTTACCCGTCATGACCAATATTCAATCTTGACCTAAACATCATCGAAATACAACTTCTGACCAAGTTTGGTGAAGATTGGATGAAATTTTCGAGACAGACAGACCGACCGACCGACAGACAAAGTGACTTCTATATAGCCCCATTACCAATTGTAATTGGGGTATAATAACCCAAAAGGGCTTATCAAAACAAGTGGGTATGCATAACAGTTTCTATAAGATATAATATAACATAAGCACACCATGCCTATAGTTGCATTGATATTCCAAATAGCAAAATTTTCTAAAACCTTTTTGAGGCTTTTGTATGAGCAAACTGACATAAAGCAACTGCATGATATTTGGTATGGAAAAGAAATACATGCTTCTGCTCACCCTCCAACTTTGCCAGGTTCTTCTCAATGGTGTTCACACAGGATGCACAAGTCATACCGTTGACCTTGAGAAAGCACTTGTCATACTCCTCGTCTTCATTGGTTCCTGGCTTGTACCGTACGGTCCCTTTCATGCTGTCTGTCTTGATAGAACCAAAGGAGTTGCTCTGATGGAGGACCCCGGAGCGCAACTTTTCACGAGGATCATCTAAGAATGAACAATTTATTGCTGAGCTGATCAAGGCAAATCCTCCATTGAAGTCATGCACATTTCCACAAACAAATGCTGCCCCAAGACAGCAATGCGCTAAAATATTCTTCCACATTCAGTCATCTGATATAATGACTGTAAAGACATATTTGTAAAAGCTAGAAAGCAAGAGATATGCAAAATGAAACCTGAGAATTAAGATTACTACAAGAAATGTCACAATACCATGCTAGATTTCCATTCGCTATCAATACCGTAAATGTATTTTAATCCAAGTAAATGAAATCCCAAGGCTAGCAAATTATGCATAGAAGCTACCTACTTTCAAACTTCAATGAAAAACCATCAACACAACTCTATATTTATTATTTTTAGTAACAGTGACCTTCACCTTGACCTGACTGGCCCCAAATTTAAGGGCAGTAAATCAAAGCAAAGTAAGTGGATTATTTCTACATTTGGTAACATTGACCTTTACTTGTCTGATCCTTTGATATATCTGCATTTAGTCACTTCCTTTAAATGGCAAAGCACTTTCATTGAAACTGATCTATTTTTACTGCCAATGACCTTGACCCAACTGGCCCAAAATACAATCCTGCCCTAGATTAGCATATAAGCTACCTTCACATTAAAATATCTCAATTCAAACTAGAGTAATTCAAAAGAAACTCTTTAGCTACTTTAAGTTACTGTGACTTTGACCCAACTGGCCCAAAAGCCGTCACCTAAGTTTACAGTTGTCGAAGACTTGACCGATGACTCAGATTCAAACATGGCCTTGATAGTTTCAAGATGTTAATCCTGACTAAGTTTCATTAACGAATGTGACTTCTTGAGTGGTTAATGTAAAAACCATTAACGAATGTGACTTCTTGAGTGGTTAATGTAAAAACTAAGTCATAAGTTGAGATTTTTTCTTATTAAAAATCCTTTAAAAATATAGCCTTATGACTTATGAAGTGGTTATGACAATACATGCTAAATTGCAACATGTCACAAAAATTCGGTCATTTGTGGGGACATTTACCTTCTAGAATAATGACCAACAAGAGATGTGTTTGTCAGTAACACAATGCCCCCTATTGCGCCGCTTTGAAATAAAATTTCAATATACCGTAATTACTCTTTGTTTTCAAACACTCTAAGTTTTCGGACACCCCTTTTTTTAGCAAAAATAATTATTTTTCGTGACTCTTAATTTTCGGACACACGAGTTTTCGTCCATAATTAATGTCTCTAAGTTTTCGGACAGTATATTTTACAGCGTTATTTTACCAAATAGTATAATAAGCGTTATGACAATTATCATGGGTAGTGCCAATTAACAGTTCAATTATCTACTGAAATTGTACCATCCCTTCTCAGTAAAAAAACTGTGACAAATACTAAACGCTTCAAAGTGTGATGCACCCTATTGCAAGTTTTACGAACAATGGAAGGAGTTAGACAACAATTATCGGAAATGAACAAACAAAGAATTCATAGTTTGCTTTTTTAATGCGTTAATTACAGGTTCATACTAGCGAGTATCGGTACTCATCTCATGCTCATCTTTGAACTCGTTGGTCAAAGTACAACCTTGCAGTAACTTTCTGTCAAATAAATAAAGCATTTTAAATTATTTAAAATGCAGTGCAAAAATATATAACTGTAATTTATACTATACGGCATGGTATTTTATAAGCACGTGCTATTACAGGTAGTCATTGATACAATTGACGCTTTTTTCGGACACTTAAATTTTCTAAGTTTTCGGACACCTGTATATAGTGAATATTTTTCGTTTCTAAGTTTTCGGACACAAAAAAAATTATTTATTTTTAAGTGTCCGAAAACATAGAGTAATTACAGTATCATTTGGCAGGTTTAGAAATTATCTCCCTTTTAAAGCTTATTACTTCCCTTGGATTGCATTTTTTTACTTTTGACCTTGAAGGATGACCTTGACCTTTCACCACTCAAAATGTGCAGCTTCATGAGATACACATGCATGCCAAATATCAAGTTGCTATCTTCAATATTGCAAAAGTTATCGCAAAACTTTAACCAAGGTTAAAGTTTTGGGACAGAATGACAGACAGACAAGCCTAAAACAATATGCCCCCGATCATTCGATCCGGGGGCATAACAACTAATTACATAATGCAAAATAAACACAACTGTCTTACATTTTTTAAAGCAATGCTGGCCAATATTGATGATTAATGTTTTTAAGAATACATAAACGTTTGCATTTTCTGGAAAAACACACACAGATGCACAATGCTCATGTAATCATAAAGTAAAATGTGGAATATTCCTGTACTTGATGTCTAAACTGGACAGGGCTACTCTCACTGAACATGTGTGAATCTTGTAATGCTATGCTTGCGTATTTAGAATTCTTTGCATACAATGACAATTACCCATTGTTAAGCATATTTTGAATTTATATTGGTACAACATGTACAAACCATTTTTTGAAGTGAAAAATCATCTAATATTTGTCTGCATTTAGTTTGTTTACTCATACACAAAATCTTTTTATTTTAACATATTTTTTTCTGTGACCCAGTTTATGGAGTGATCATTAAAGAATGGGCTGACTTATGATTAAGTTTAAGTAAGTTAACACATTCTAAAATTGATGGAATATAACATATAGGACCAGATACATTCATCAAATTATTACTAAACAGTAATTTTTTTTGTTTGGCTTTTAACTTTATTGATTGATTTGTATTCATTTTAACAAATTTCATACTAGTATTCAAATAAAGCCAAGGTGTTTCATTTAGCAAAAAATTGATCTTTCAAAAAAATTATAATGATTATTAGAGACCTGATCATTCTAATTCTCACTAAGAAACCCACTCATGTAAAACAACTTGTGCTATTAATTAGAACACACTGAATTGATGTCAGCAGGGCAAATCACATGATGTCACTTCAGTAGAACACAAACAAACAATAGTTTTATGAATAGTTAAGCAGTAAGGTAACTTTGAGACAGCTGCTGTAATTTCTTCAAGAGTCAGTTAAAGGCAATTGCCAATAACAACAATCATTTTCAAAATGCCTATTTTATTAATTCCTGCAAAATATGAATTTCTATAATTATATTAAAACATTACAAAGAATTTTTTTTAAAGCTTCCCAAGCAACATCTATATAATTATTCGTAAAGTTCAGATCACTTTATGTTGACTTGCCATGTCAGAAAGACAGGTAAAGATCTTGAGCACTTGCAAATCAACATCCCTAGTCCTGCCTCAGACAGGTGGTCTATTTCAAAGACTTTTTACTATATACTGTAAATAAAGATGAAATCTCAAGTCTTTAATATTCAAAGTCATGTAACTCTGTAAGCTTTAGAGTTTTGTTCACATGCGATTTTCCATATTGTTTAAATGGTGTATTTCCAAATTGTGGAAACAATCAAGATAACCAGTAGTTTATTTATAGTTAATGAATGCAAGTTCATTATTGACATCACAAAAATGGAATAAATTCTATAGCAATCAATCAATGACCCTTAGTTGAAGAGTTTTGAGGGTTGCTCACCTTTCAGGGAAGCCTCAAACCCCATGTCATCTATGGCGTCTGCCAGCCTCTTGGGGGATGTCATGCCCTGATAGTACACAATGGTCCCAGTCTCATTGCTGAGGGAAACAGAGATACTCTTTACTGCAGGATTCTTGGACAGATTTCCTTCGATGTTCTTCACACATGACTGACAGGTCATTCCTTTAATGCTGATAACAACTGTGTCAGTGGTCATTTGGAGCTGGTTACTGGTGGACACATCTTTATCATTCAAAACTTTGGCATCGAAGCCCATATCATCAATCATTTTGGCCACGTCCTCAGCCGTTGTGAGATGCGGATCATAGCAAACTCTGCCGTTGCTTTCCTCCAGCGACACCTTGATACTTGAAACACCAGGCTTCCCAGCAATAGCGGTCTCAATATGGTTGACACAGGATTGGCAGACCATCCCCTGAATGTCCACTACCACTTCCTTACTCTTAGACCTCAAGGACGCCTTGGCCAGTTTATCGAATTCCACCTCAACGGAGTTTTCCCGCGGCAGGGTGGCCTCAAAACCCATGTCAGTGATGATGTCCCGCAGTGTCAGGGGGTTTGTTATGTCTGGGCTGTAGATGATGAACGCTTCCTTGTCTTCCAACGATACTCTGATGAACTGAACACCTTGCTTCTTGCTAACGAAGGACTCGATGGTGTTGACGCAATTCTGACAGGTCATACCATTGACTGTGATTTTTGCAATCAGTGCATTGGACTTCCCTCCAACCACATAGGCATCAAATCCCATGTCGCTAATCTTGTCAGCAATCTCGGCCGAGGTCAGTTTGAGAGGATTGAACGAGACGGCTCCCTCCTTCTTATCCAAGCTGACCTTGATGCCAGCAACACCATCCACTTTGGAAATAACACCCTCAATATTCTTAACGCACGAGTTGCATGTCATCCCATCTATGTGAACAACCACATCAATAAGAGGCAGAGGGGCTGGTGTGACTTCTACAGGATCTGACACTGGCGTCACGGCCTTGACCTTTGTGTTAAAGCCAAGGTTCTCAATATTATCTGCTATAATGGGTGGTGAGGTCTCGGTGGGGCTGTACCTCACATGGGCCTCATTGGCTTCTAGGAATACCTGCAGATATAAACACAACATACATGTGTTGAAATATGATTATAGATGCCATTTTAAACAACAATCTAATACTAATGTTATATTATCAGTTAAATAGAATATCGAGGGGGCTAAAGGAGCACCATGCAGACTTTTTCATAATAACGAAGGCGCAGGCACGGGAAAGGTCAGCAGATGTTATATCTATCTTAATTAATTACCCCTGCATTTCCTTTTTAATGAAATAAAATTTATACAACTTAGCAAAAGCAACAACTGATGCTGATTGTTTTAATTTTATTAGTGCAGACTTTTATAATTACACTGTTTCTCACTGAATAAAACTATATTGTAACTCAAAATGTGAAGTTGCTTCAAAACAAGATCTTATTAAGCTATTGCCACTACCATTGTGTGCTAGTTTTCATAATTTCCCCAGTGCATTTAAGGAATGTAACTACTACCTAACCTACGTATACTATCAAAAAGCTTCTTTGATTACAGTAACAACCAGATTTCAGGTTTGTTTATTTAACTTAAGTCGGAAAATAAAAGTCCACTATTCAGCTATCATAATGACCTTTAGTTAAATAAGAACACTCATTTCACTTTAAATATCCTCACACCAAGGTTACCTGTTTTCTTTTGTTGTTTTCTGTTTTTAAGAGAACACTGCAATTTTGTTTAATGGCTGACAAAATTATACCGCCCAGACTGAAAGAAACTACCTTTAAGAATTTTTATATTATTTAAATGGCAAAAATATTTATATCAATTCAACAATTGATTCCCAACATTTGAATAACAACAATAACTAGAAGGTTAAACCGCCTAAGGCTATGTGTACAGCAATAACAGAATTTCACTGCTCAAACATAACATATTGTAAATATGCAAATCAAATTAGCCAGACATGAGATGTGAATTCATATGCACAATATTGGACAAAAAATGTTTGGAAGAATTATTTATAAATATTACGTTTAAAATAAAGTTCATTGATAAAAAATAATTTAAAAGAAAACGTTTAATACCATATTATCTCCAAACATCATGTGCTTCATAAAACATTTTTATTAATCTTGCAAACATATATGATTTTCCTATGTACAGAAAATAAAAATGGACATGGTTATGTGTATATGTATATTGACTGCTGATCAATGTCTCACAATTGACTTTGTCAACATGTGTTCAAATGGATTATCTAACATAGGCCATGACTGTACTTGAAAGAAGTCAAGTTCGTCCAAAATGTCATCAAGATTAGGAAACAGTAAATGTTCACAATGTCACAATATGTATATAATGCTCAAAATTACAGTTTGATGCACAGCATAAAGAACACGATCGAAAAGTGATCAATTTATATAATGTTCAGATTCTGGTGTGTTTACAGATAATTATAATAGATGCTGCATGTTTAAAATACAGGGACCAGTGGCTTTATATTCATTGAAATCTATTCATAAAAGCTTGGTTTAAAGCAAAAGATGTACTGAAATCTCAAGTCAGTTTCCTGGGTAGAACCAGTACTTTATGACTTAGGGGAGATCTTAAGTACTAGGTAGCAAACCCATGAACACTATATCCAGTTCAACAACATAATCAACTTTATGTTTTATTGATATGCTACATTGTCAACATTACTATCCCTTAACTGGTTAAAAAAGTAAATAACAGCAATACCCCCCACCCCCCTCCCTAAAAAAATATAGAATTAACTATGTGCATACACCTGACACACATTTCCAATATGTATATATTTCAAAATATTATATAAATTATTTAATTACTGTTAATTACATACATGACTTAAATGCAAGTAACAAAATGCATTTTGGCTATCTTCATCATTGCAGGAAAATGTGCCCCAAAGTCCTTATTTAATGTTCTCATAAAAACGCCCAACTATGTAAACAAAAGCCACCATGTTTATCAACAGCAAAAGTTAGTACAAATTATAAACATATGGTTAAAGAAAAATAAGCTGGGCATACCGGGAGTCTTCTATATCCACCTTTGTTTGACATTTTAGATCACAAAATAAGTTTACCAAGCACTTTCTTCAGACTTTAATAATGAAAGGACATCAAACAAAATCTGATGTTGTGGCACACAATATGTCAGCCTACTTCCCTGACCTGTCACAATACATAGATGTTCTCTACTGCCAACCACTTAGAGGGCCAACTATGATTGTTAATGAAGATGGATCCTTGTCAGGTTCACTGATTATGTATACAAGATTGAAGAAGACCAAAAACATAACAGGGGACTTTGGTAACACAGAAATTTGCAAGAGATTATTAAAGCTACACTTTCAGGGATTTTGTGTGTGTCATCTTCTTACAGGTAAACACATTATATATCTTTATTAAGAACATAGTGATCTTATAATGGTCCACTCTTTTCATGACTCAGAGCTGTCGCATGACAGCGTGCTAGACTGTTCTTCTGCTTTTATGTATAGTGAACATTTTCTCTACGTCACCTGATAAAGACATATTTAATGTTGAATATATGTAGCAGATATATAATATATGTAAACTGAAAGCTTCAAATTTATAAATATAAACAGGAAATTTGACCATACCGAGAAACTAGATTTTTAACTTTATACTAATACATTTGGTTAAATTAACTTGAAACGCAATGCCTGCATCTAAGCTACCTATGCACACAATTACACCACAATCCAAAGATAAGAGTGAAATCAGCAATTAAATGGTTATGCAAAATTGGGTGAAAAAAGATTGAAGGTTTGAGATTTAAGAGCCTTCATTGAAACCTGTACAGTAGTTTACAACTGTGTACCTATGGCTGTCAAAGAAAATTGTATTCAAGGTACATATGTCTGCTTCTGGACACATGATTGTAACAAATTTAAACTGATTTATCATTAACCAGTTTATTTGGAAAAGAAAACAAGAGGGCCATGGTGGCTCTGGGTCGCGCAATCAGTGATTTCTCATTCAATAAATCCTTACTGCTATTCGTGGCGGCAAATCTCTTGATACACTTCATTTTTAGACTAAAAGCAATGATAAGTAAAATACAAATTATGACTGTCATTAAAGCAGACATATATTCATCAACATGTTAAATACTTCGAACATAGCATGATGCTTCTGGAATTTGAAGTCTCACAATTAAATTGGCATGTGCAGCTTGTTGTATAGTAATCTAATTCCATTTTTTGGTACTGATATTATTGAAATGTTGTGTGGAAATTATGCATATAATTTATCAATCGTGTCATGATAAAACTAGCCAAACCTGATTGTATTAACATTAATAGACCTCATTATGTAGCCAGCGATTTTTTTTTCCCCAATTGGGAAAACTACCGGTACCAGTCCAATTGAGAAATTGTGCGCAAAAACGCGCAAAATTGGGAAATTGTGTGTTGAGCAGATTCATATTGGGAAATTGGTGTTATTGATTTTTCGCTCCAAAATACTTTAAAATTGAAAACTACATGCTGTCAATATTATATTTATTTAGGCTCAAGCCATGGATCTGCATAGGGAAACTAAATGAATGTTGCATTTTATTTATTTAAAAAAAAAAATATTTTTTAGAAACCTTCAATTGGGATTTTTTTACAGCAATTGGAAAATTTGTAGTTTTTTTCTAATTGGGAAAATGCCATTTTCCGCTTCTTAATTAAGAAGGAAAAAAATCGCTGGTATATAGCAATGCACCAACTCAAAAGCAACTTGTAACATTCTTATATATATTTTTCACTTCATAAGTAATATGAAATGCTGCATATTACCTTGTTACTTTAAATCCACAACTGATAGAAAATACCATGGGATCTTGTTTGCCAAGATAACAATTTAGCTAGATGATGAAGCACATAGTTCACTAATGAATTATCATATTTGCAACAAGCTTATTAAGGTATTTTTATTCAGAAAGATAAAATCAGTATTGGGCCCTTATGTGAAATATTTCTTTGTCAGAACTCAGGCATGATAGTTGATAAAAGATAATGTTGCCCAATGAATTTGTAACAAAATTTCTTTAGAAAATGTGATGACTTATGTCTTTGTGTGAAACTTAAATGATCTTAAATACTGATTTATCTATGTGGACAAAAAAAGTGATTGCACAGTCAGTATTGGAACTTCCTATCGATCTTAAATGTATGTGAAATAGTATGTTATATACTGTTTTTGATGTTAAATCAATATTTGCTATAGAATTGGTTTTATACTTATGGTTGGTTTTTAGACAATAACTTTATTTTTTTGTCTTTGGACATTAATCTAACTTCAATCACTTCAAAACATGCTGTGCACAGTGAATACAAAGATCAAGCCTGTATGCTAGCGTTAAGTGCATATCCTGGCTTAAAATAGTGTGTCCCCATCACAATTCAAACAGTACAATTAAGTTGTTGCACATTTATTTTAACCAGAGCATAAAATTGAAAAAATAGTGAAGGTTCCAACTCCAATGCAGCAGTATTACTTGTGAGGGAATATCATCGCCTTATTGCTATGGTCTATCTACCCCTACCCCAGCACAGCCACATTACACTTAAGGGACTTGGTCATTATATTATTGCTATGGTCTATCTACCCCTTCCCCAGCCACAGCCACATTACACTTAAGGGGCTTGGTCATTATATTATTGCTATGGTCTATCTACCCCTTCCCGTACAGCCTCATTACAGTTAAAGGGATCTTTTCACGCTTTGGTAAATTGACAAAATTGAAAAAAGTTGTTTCAGATTCGCAAATTTTCGTTTTAGTTATGATATTTGTGAGGAAACAGTAATACTGAACATTTACCATGGTCTAATATAGCCATTATATGCATCTTTTGACGATTTTAAAACCTAAAAATTATAAAGCGTTGCAACGCGAAACGATTGAATAATTTGGAGAGTTCTGTTTTTGTCGTTAAATTTTGTGAAACAACGAAGATTGCTTATATAAGGTATAAAATACGTCAAGTATGTGTACTCGGCGGAATAGCTCAGTAGGCTAAAGCGTTTTTACTTCAGGACTCCGGCAGGACTCCAGGGGTCACAGGTTCGAAACCTGCTCCGGGCAATGTTCTTTTCCTTTTTTTAATTTTATTCTTGATTTTTTACTGAAGCCTTTACGATCCAATGTTTACATTTATCAATATAAAGCATTTAATGAATGAATTAAAAAATGCAAAAATCTGTGAAAAGGCCCCTTTAAGGGGCTTGGTCATTATATTATTGCTATGGTCTATCTACCCCTTCCCCAGCATAGCCTCATTACAGTTAAGGGACTTGGTCATTATATTATTGCTATGGTCTATCTAACCTTTCCCCAGCACAGCCTTATTACACTTAAGGGACTTGGTCATTATATTATTGCTATGGTCTATCTACCCCTTCCCCAGCACAGCCACATTACACTTAAGGGACTTGGTCTTTATATTATTGCTATGGTCTATCTATCCCTTCCCCAGCACAGCCTCATTACACTTAAGGGACTTGGTCATTATATTATTGCTATGGTCTATCTACCCCTTCCCCAGCACAGCCTAATTACAGTTAAGGTACTTGGTCATTATATTATTGCTATGGTCTATCTATCCCTTCCCCAGCATAGCCTCATTACAGTTAAGGGGCTTGGTCATTATATTATTGCTTTGGTCTATCTAACCTTTCCCCAGCACAGCCTCATTACAGTTAAGGGACTTGGTCATTATATTATTGCTATGGTCTATCTAACCTTTCCCCAGCACAGCCTCATTACAGTTAAGGGACTTGGTCATTATATTATTGCTATGGTCTATCTATCCTTTCCCAGCACAGCCTCATTACACTTAAGGGACTTAGTCATTATATTATTGCTATGGTCTATCTACCCCTTCCCCAGCACAGCCACATTTTACAGTTAAGGGACTTGGTCATTATATTATTGCTATGGTCTATCTAACCCTTCCCCAGCACAGCCACATTACACTTAAGGGACTTAGTCATTATATTATTGCTATGGTCTATCTACCCCTTCCCCAGCACAGCCTCATTACAGTTAAGGGACTTGGTCATTATATTATTGCTTTGGTCTATCTACCCCTTCCCCAGCACAGCCACATTACACTTAAGGGACTTAGTCATTATATTATTGCTATGGTCTATCTACCCCTTCCCCAGCACAGCCTCATTACACTTAAGGGACTTGGTCATTATGTTATTGCTATGGTCTATCTACCCCTTCCCCAGCACAGCCTCATTACAGTTAAGGGACTTGGTCATTATATTATTGCTTTGGTCTATCTATCCCTTCCCCAGCACAGCCACATTACACTTAAGGGACTTAGTAATTATATTATTGCTTTGGTCTATCTATCCCTTTCCCAGCACAGCCACATTACACTTAAGGGACTTGGTCATTATATTATTGCTATGGTCTCTCTACCCCTTCCCCAGCACAGCCTCATTACAGTTAAGGGACTTGGTCATTATATTATTGCTATGGTCTATCTAACCTTTCCCCAGCACAGCCTTATTACACTTAAGGGGCTTGGTAATTATATTATTGCTATGGTCTCTCTACCCCTTCCCCAGCACAGCCACATTACACTTAAGGGGCTTGGTCCTTATATTATTGCTATGGTCTATATACCCCTTCCCCAGTACAGCCTCATTACAGTTAAGGGGGTTGGTCATTATATTATTGCTATGGTCTATCTAACCTTTCCCCAGCACAGCCACATCACACTTAAGGGACTTGGTCATTATATTATTGCTATGGTCTATCTACCCCTTCCCCAGCACAGCCTCATTACACTTAAGGGGCTTGGTCATTATATTATTGCTATGGTCTATCTACCCCTTCCCAAGCACAGCCTCATTACAGTTAAGGGACTTGGTCATTATATTATTGCTATGGTCTATCTTCCCCTTCCCCAGCACAGCCTCATTACAGTTAAGGGACTTGGTCATTATATTATTGCTATGGTCTATCTAACCTTTCCCCAGCACAGCCTCATTACACTTAAGGGACTTGGTCATTATATTATTGCTTTGGTCTATCTACCCCTTCCCCAGCACAGCCACATTACACTTAAGGGACTTGGTCATTATATTATTGCTATGGTCTATCTACCCCTTCCCCAGCACAGCCTAATTACAGTTAAGGTACTTGGTCATTATATTATTGCTATGGTCTATCTACCCCTTCCCCAGCACAGCCACATTACACTTAAGGGACTTGGTCATTACCGTATTTTACCATGCATAGCGCGCAGTTTTTTACCTTCAAATTTCAAAATAAAAATTCAGTGCGCGTAATACATTGACACAACGCTTTCCTGGTTGCTAAATTGCAAAAAATCCATTTCGTAATCGTAAATCTTCACAATTGCCGCCATTTTTTTTATTGTAGAAAACTACACCCTATAATGTTATAGACTGAAGGGGCCGTTGTCGAAACAACAAAAAGCGGGAAAGGGTAGGCATGAACAGGGTAGTAACAGTTTTGACAAAAATTAAAAGATGAAAAAATGTCATTGTTGGTGTTTTCACACTTCTTCATTGATTGTTCATTTAAAAAAAATCGAGGTATATCAATCCCCGCGTCGTCGCGGTATTGTTTGTTTAAGATTTTGTTGTCATGAAAACTCGTTGATTTACAATGCAAAACGTCTTATTTGAACTGACGCTAATTATTTCAATCATATTTCTCAACTTCGCTTTTGCTTTATTTTGATAATTTAATCCAAATTTTACTGTTAGCAATTCCGAAAATTTGCACTCTATGTGAATTGACAGTTTGACGTCATCAAAGGAAAGCCGCTTCCTGTCTGAAGCAATAAAGCGACAAGTTTCTCGCCGACAAAATTGGCTTCCTTTGTCTAGCAATCAACATGCCAAACTAATCGTGTGTTTGTTCCTCAATGGCAATCGTCCAATTAAATAATAGCACGTGCAAAGCTCTGCCTTCGAACCTTTTGCAGAGAACGAAGGTGGAGTTAAACGGTTAATTGAGCAAGTGTTATACGTTAGTTGAGTTCCGATTTGCCGAAATTTCTCGGCCCTAAGCATTGAAACGACGAATACATTTATCAATGATTTTCCGATCTCTGCATTAATATGCTACCGTGCGAGTATACTACGTAGGTTACAAACCAACAATAGAGATATAGACTCATTTTAGTTTCTTTCAATAGAGACAAACAAATGATATTTGGCTAATGGCTTTACGCCGATAACACCAACTGTATGGAATTGAGCGTTCGGGTGTATTGTTTGACTCACTAAAAATACCGATCAACTAGACGCAGTGACGGCGCGAAATACCGGGTCAAACTGGATTAAATCGGGAGCATCTCTTAATGGGGAAATATTTAAGTCGATGAAAAATAAAATGGGATCCACGGACGATTTGCGTAAAATTGGACATTGCTATGTTGCGGGTCGCAGAAGACTATGTCATACGATGTTGTTAGCGGCAGGTAATGAAAATGTAACGCTGTTCAAATGTGAGGAATAGGTAATAGTGGTTCGAATTTAACGCGCAGGGGTCTTGAAAAAACACGCGCAGTGCGCGACAATAAGGACATATACGGTGTTCTCGAGAGAATAATCTTAAAAATTGTCGAAAATATAGTGCTTTGCAACCCATGCTCCTGATCGTATAAACGCTCCCTACTTTAAAACAAAACATTAAGCACCCGAAAAACTCAGATTAAATGATTGCGCAATATAAGAATGGCGGCCATTTTCGGCCCAATTTTCAGGTTTTTGATCTTGAATTCTTTTTTTTCTCCATTTTGGCTTTAAAAAATCGCATGCGCGTTATACATGGGAGCGCGCTATACATGGTAAAATACGGTATATTATTGCTATGGTCTATCTAACCTTTCCCCAGCACAGCCTCATTACACTTAAGGGACTTGGTCATTATAGTATTGCTATGGTCTATCTACCCCTTCCCCAGCACAGCCTCATTACACTTAAGGGACTTGGTCATTATATTATTGCTATGGTCTATCTACCCCTTCCCCAGCATAGCCTCATTACACTTAAGGGACTTGGTCATTATATTATATTATTGCTATGGTCTATCTACCCCTTCCCCAGCACAGCCACATTACACTTAAGGGACTTGGTCATTATATTATTGCTATGGTCTATCTACCCCTTCCCCAGCACAGCCTCATTACAGTTAAGGGGCTTGGTCATTATATTATTGCTATGGTCTATCTATCCCTTCCCCAGCACAGCCTCATTACAGTTAAGGGGCTTGGTCTTTACGTTATTCGTGTGGTCTATCTACCCCTTCATCAATACAGCCACAGTACTTATAAGGGACTCCCCATCCAAGTACCAAAACGTTTCATTTAATTTAAACTGACTGAAAACTTCTTTTAGAATCCAAACAATTAAGTATTGTGTCAGACCTTGATGGAGATGACCCCCTTCATATTGGAGATGTTGGTCTCAATGTTCTTCACACATGACTGACACGTCATCCCCACCACATCAATCACCGCAGAACGCTCCATCTCCTCTCTATCTGCCTGCAAAATAGTAAATAAGTATGGTAAACAAGTGTAAAACACACTAAGACTTCTCCCAAAAATATTGAACACTTATATATATATATAGAAAGGTTTTGGGTTGGCACAAATAATAAGAGTGGGTAAGGTAACTAGAAACAACTTATTTTTTGCTATTTAAATCAAACAAATATAAAACCTTTTTATTGAACGCAGAACTTTTTTTACAGTACTAGTTCATGAACATTGAATAATTCCCACAAAATTCTCTTTTACAAACATTTAAGACATGTAAAAGTTCAAGTGCGCATAACCCAAGAACATGACTGTGCAATACTGCTTATGAGTCTGAGAAATGTCTCACACATCAACACTTCAGAAAGATGACACATTTCAAGTTTTACTTCAAAGAAATAAAGAATTGGTTTGCTCCCTTAACTTTTCACTTATGCGGTAACAATTGCCAAGTGTAGGGGCATATAACTCAGGGACATATCAATCACTGGGCTGGACAAATATAGATTACACATTTAATCTCTTGAGAAATGTAGAAGTATTTTCTCTACAAACTAAATAACATTTTATGTTCCAGCAATAAAAATGGCGAAATTCAATGGCATATAACTTAAGATCATGAGGGCCACTACAGTACCTTTAACATGTTCACCTCATAATGAGGAGACATAGTATAAGTTTCCATTGAATCAATTCACTACAGTACCTTTAACATGTTCACCTCATAATGAGGAGACATAGTATAAGTTTCCATTGAATCAATTCACTACAGTACCTTTAACATGTTCACCTCATAATGAGGAGACATAGTATAAGTTTCCATTGAATCAATTCACTACAGTACCTTTAACATGTTCACCTCATAATGAGGAGACATAGTATAAGTTTCCATTGAATCAATTCACTACAGTACCTTTAACATGTTCATCTCATAATGAGGAGACATAGTATAAGTTTCCATTGAATCAATTCACTACAGTACCTTTAACATGTTCACCTCATAATGAGGAGACATAGTATAAGTTTCCATTGAATCAATTCACTACAGTACCTTTAACATGTTCACCTCATAATGAGGAGACATAGTATAAGTTTCCATTGAATCAATTCACTACAGTACCTTTAACATGTTCACCTCATAATGAGGAGACATAGAATAAGTTTCCATTGAATCAATTCACTACAGTACCTTTAACATGTTCACCTCATAATGAGGAGACATAGTATAAGTTTCCATTGAATCAATTCACTACAGTACCTTTAACATGTTCACCTCATAATGAGGAGACATAGTATAAGTTTCCATTGAATCAATTCACTACAGTACCTTTAACATGTTCACCTCATAATGAGGAGACATAGTATAAGTTTCCATTGAATCAATTCACTACAGTACCTTTAACATGTTCACCTCATAATGAGGAGACATAGTATAAGTTTCCATTGAATCAATTCACTACAGTACCTTTAACATGTTCACCTCATAATGAGGAGACATAGTATAAGTTTCCATTGAATCAATTCACTACAGTACCTTTAACATGTTCACCTCATAATGAGGAGACATAGTATAAGTTTCCATTGAATCAATTCACTACAGTACCTTTAACATGTTCACCTCATAATGAGGAGACATAGTATAAGTTTCCATTGAATCAATTCACTACAGTACCTTTAACATGTTCACCTCATAATGAGGAGACATAGTATAAGTTTCCATTGAATCAATTCACTACAGTACCTTTAACATGTTCACCTCATAATGAGGAGACATAGTATAAGTTTCCATTGAATCAATTCACTACAGTACCTTTAACATGTTCACCTCATAATGAGGAGACATAGTATAAGTTTCCATTGAATCAATTCACTACAGTACCTTTAACATGTTCACCTCATAATGAGGAGACATAGTATAAGTTTCCATTGAATCAATTCACTACAGTACCTTTAACATGTTCACCTCATAATGAGGAGACATAGTATAAGTTTCCATTGAATCAATTCACTACAGTACCTTTAACATGTTCACCTCATAATGAGGAGACATAGTATAAGTTTCCATTGAATCAATTCACTACAGTACCTTTAACATGTTCACCTCATAATGAGGAGACATAGTATAAGTTTCCATTGAATCAATTCACTACAGTACCTTTAACATGTTCACCTCATAATGAGGAGACATAGTATAAGTTTCCATTGAATCAATTCACTACAGTACCTTTAACATGTTCACCTCATAATGAGGAGACATAGTACAAGTTTCCATTGAATCAATTCACTACAGTACCTTTAACATGTTCACCTCATGGTGATGACATAGTATAAGTTTCCATTGAATCAATTCACTACAGTACCTTTAACATGTTCACCTCATAATGAGGAGACATAGTATAAGTTTCCATTGAATCAATTCACTACAGTACCTTTAACATGTTCACCTCATAATGAGGAGACATAGTATAAGTTTCCATTGAATCAATTCACTACAGTACCTTTAACATGTTCACCTCATAATGAGGAGACATAGTATAAGTTTCCATTGAATCAATTCACTACAGTACCTTTAACATGTTCACCTCATAATGAGGAGACATAGTATAAGTTTCCATTGAATCAATTCACTACAGTACCTTTAACATGTTCACCTCATAATGAGGAGACATAGTATAAGTTTCCATTGAATCAATTCACTACAGTACCTTTAACATGTTCACCTCATAATGAGGAGACATAGTATAAGTTTCCATTGAATCAATTCACTACAGTACCTTTAACATGTTCACCTCATAATGAGGAGACATAGTATAAGTTTCCATTGAATCAATTCACTACAGTACCTTTAACATGTTCACCTCATAATGAGGAGACATAGTATAAGTTTCCATTGAATCAATTCACTACAGTACCTTTAACATGTTCACCTCATAATGAGGAGACATAGTATAAGTTTCCATTGAATCAATTCACTACAGTACCTTTAACATGTTCACCTCATAATGAGGAGACATAGTATAAGTTTCCATTGAATCAATTCACTACAGTACCTTTAACATGTTCACCTCATAATGAGGAGACTTAGTATAAGTTTCCATTGAATCAATTCACTACAGTACCTTTAACATGTTCACCTCATAATGAGGAGACATAGTATAAGTTTCCATTGAATCAATTGAGAAAAGTAGAAGTTCCCTCCACAACTTAAAACATTTTAGGCTTATATCACAAAATTGTTATGTTAAAGGGTACACAACTCTGTTTTGAAAGTGTGGATCACCGGGCATGAAAAAGGTGTCTTGCATATCTTAACTTCATGATGTTAACACATTATAAAAAATTCATTGAATTTAATCACTTGAGACATGTATAATTAGTATGCTTCAAAAACATTGTATGCTTCCCCAATAAAATCGTGCAACTTCAAGTGCATGTACATCTCAAGAAGATGTGGAACACGTTGATCACAGGACATCTACACTTCATGAGGATGACATATTCCAATAGCTTTAAAAATGTAGAAGTAGTTTGATCCAATAACATTCAAAACACAACATAATTGCAACAAATTAATTGATGTGCTTTTTTTTAAAGAAAGCTACATCACATTTCACAAAATATTTCACTTCCACCACCTCCAAAAGATATAAAAGACTCAATGTAGCAAAAGGATATGCTAAGACTTAAATGGTATAAATAAGTATCAACATCATTTATTGCAAATGCAGTCTAAAAATGCAATAGCAGCAAAGTAATTTCAGAGACGTATCACATTTTGTTCAAGGCATGCCTTTGGGTTATAAACATGATGCCACATAAGATGATAATAACAATGCTATATTTTTTAACAACTGACACTTGATAAATTAACATTTTTGGCACATACCTTTTTTATGTCAAACACGCAAGGATAAAAAACAAGCTTCAGTCTTTACTGCACAATATTACTTCCATATACATATTTGTCACCACTAAATATTGTTAGCAACAAATAAAATCACTTGATGATTGGTTAACAAATACGTGACAACACTTTCTGTTTTTAAGTATCTAATATATTAAAAAAGTCTCTTCTAAAACAAATTACAGTCTAATCACAAAGTGTTGTCCCAGATTACTGTGTGTTCTATTCTGAACCCGGGTTTTCCAGACCGCAACTCATTTACATATGTAAACAAACAACCGTCGGAGACGGGTGATGCTCCCCAAAGTGTTTTTTTGTCACAATATTGCACTATATATTCAGATAAAAGGAAACGTCTTGAGGGCACAGTAGTTGGGGGGGAAAAAAATTTTTTTATAGAAAATTTCAAAGGGCCATAACTCTGTGAAAAATCATCCAACCAGAACCCGCTGATAATATGCACATCTCTTCTTGGTAGTGAAGCTTCCCATAAAGTTTCATTGAATTCCGGACATTAGTTGCTAAGAAAAAGCCCGGACAAGAATTGCACTATATGTACAGTTAATGGGAATTTTCAAAAATTTCAAAGGGCCATAACTCTGTGAAAAATCATCTGACAAGAACCGGCTGTTAATATGCACATCTCATCTTGGTAGTGAAGCTTACCATGAAGTTTCATTGAATTCCGGTCATTAGTTGCTGAGAAATAGCCCGGACAAAAATTGTGCACGGACGGACACACGGACGGACAGACGAAGCGGCGACTATATGCTCCCCCCAAAATAAATTTTGGGGGGAGCATAAAAAAATTAAGGCAAGCACATTAACATTAAAGGCATGGAACTTAACACAGTTTTCACTTCCAAGTTTGAGACAATTGAACTTTGACTACTTTATATCTCAATGGAAACAACTGTGTAAAATATTGCTAGCAAAACAGTTATGTATTAATCTTACAGTATTTTGCTTTGGAAGGTAACAAATGTGTTCTATAAAGAACTAAATTCATGTTGTAAATAAATATAAAGTTTTACAATTAATTTGTAAGCTTTAGGTTATTTTCACTGTTTGTAGAAAAAATCTGTAATCTTGAATAACCAAACGCTAACACAATTTATATATTGTGCTATTAATTCATGTTGACGACTTCGAACTTAACCAATAAACGAAATTAAAGAATTCACTAAAAATGTCCTAATTTTATTATATAAAATAGCTTTATTACTAGTATATGTGTATGTTGCTACATTTTAATACACATGAAGTAAGTGTCTTATAATAACATGCACAATAACACTCACATTTACTTGTCACATTGCATGTATGTGTTCCATTTTTACACAATGAACCAACGGAATGTTGAACAAAAATTAATCAAATTACAAAATTTATTGGAGCACTATACAATTTCTGCCCTAACAAAATAAAACCTTAGTTTCGCATTAAATAATCAAAATGCGATCATTCTGATTTGGGCCAGATTTATGCTTTGGGTCTGTTTGTCCTGCTGTCCCAATTGGAGACATTTGTCCCAGCATTCATAAAAAAACTATGTTGGTTCTATAACTTTACTCTAAAACTCGCTATGCAAGTGCAAGTTCTGCTTGAAGAAAACAACGTACCATCGTAAATCTCTTTATTGCCTCCTAATGGACGAAATTATCAACAATTGAGCATGCCCTGTGTTGTCGTTAACATCTTAGCAGCGATTTATCAGCTACTTTTGGATTTTATCAGGCATTTATGCAATTATGATTAAAGATATGTATTGTAGTGAAATAAAAGGCAACAGTGTTTTTTTGCCTGATCAGGCCAAAATTTACAATTTTCCAGTGTATTATGCCACCTTACTTGGGATGCAACACGTTTCTAAAAAAATAACAGATTAACCTATATCTGCATATAGCATATTCATAGTATTAATTCTTTTAGGCAGAAAAAGAAGAATAAATCACATTAAAATTATTTAACATTGATTTATTGCTTTTATTTCAATAAAATTATAATTGTCAGACACCTTAATTTTCGCCTCAACAATTGTTAACAAACAATTTATTATTCCTTACAAACCATGTGTATACTTGTCTTTATATAACCCACAAAATCATGTGCACATAATGAGGAAAAACTACCATTTTGTGAGTTAATATTTTATCAATATGATAATTCCTGGTTACCTGCCTGTTGATAGTGTCCTGATGAATTTTGTATTCTATAGTAATCCATATCATAGTATAATAATTAACAAGTAGATAAAAATGTTTAATAAGAATTGTGTGTGCATTTCTGTTATAAGTATGACAATAAATCCAATCTCTATAATTGTGGCTTCAAACATTGATTTGTTATTTGTTTTTGTTTTTAAACATGTTTGCTTGTTTATATTGTGAAAAGTTAGCTTGGACTTAAAAAAATAGGTTCACAGTTAACAAGATAAATTAAGTTATAAGTTTTTAATCAGTAAACAACAAGCAATTCTTTTCACCTACTAAACATTCTTAGTACATACCAAAATAATAAAATCCTTAAGAAAATCAGTTTACAGTAGACTTCAACCAATCACTGAACAAAATGAAGTCCTATTTCACAAGATAAACCAAATATTTGTGCAGTTAAAAAAAGATTTCTACAACTCCGACTTACATATGTACCCATTAAAACCACATCCTTTACCAATAAAAACACACATCCTTGATCAATAAATTACTTTCTATATATGGATAACCGGATACCCACCTGATAGGCTGTATTATCCATATCTGATTGAAAGTAAACAGAATGTTTGAATTCACAGTCACCAATCAGACAAAATTATGTATAGTCTTTTGAACACTGTGTGTTTAATAATTGGGTCACTGCATAATTACATACTGACAATCTTATGACAATATATGATCAGTGCTATGGTAAAATTGACCGGACTGTCAGTGGACCATCCCGACCGTTTTGCCCTATTGCCCTCTTTACCGAAGAACGCGCGAATGACGTAATCATGACGAAAGTGTGTGCAGTAAACAACCCTCTTGACAGGACGTTCCTTTATATCTTGCGGAGAGTATTTCTGCGCTTGTACACACTGTAGACGATGGAATCTACCCCAAGCAACTTGCTTAGGTAAGTTCTATAGTGTTTTATAGCATAAGTACTATAATTGGCGCTGCGAGCACCAAACTTGCAGTATTTTCACTTATAAACAATCGGCTATTTTTAACCGTCAGCGTTCAAAGTCAGCCATCTTGAAAATAAATAAAGTTTCATTTAAATTTAAGTTTCCTATCGTTGTTTTGTTCACTTTTAGTGAATACAATATTTCTTTAATATACTTAAAGTACTTTTCATTAAACTAAACCGATTTCGTCGGATTTTGTCAGCTTATTGCCTAAATTTTAGGTTTATCTATTAACGTCATATTGCGGTTCGCTGAACCGTTTAACAGCTCATCTGTGACGTCTATTTTTAGGTTGTTTATGTTTAATGTGTTGAATTGTGAATTCTATTTAAATCATCACACGTTTATATTTAGAGCAGTGTTTATTTACATTGCTCTGTCGCATCTGTAACTTGTTTCAGATATATAAGCCATCTATATTAAGCTGGCTGTACATTTGAATTGTGATTGTTTTGTCTATTGTCTATCGTCAGGCGAATCGCCACATTTTTAGGTAATCAGCATAACGTTTCAGTAGAGTATTTCTACTACTCAATTTAATTCTGATAATTTCACATTTTCATCATTAATAATTCCGCTATAAGTGATGATGGATTTGAGTGTTCTTCGTATTGAATTTGATTGTTTCATTGAATTTGTTTGTGTAACTGTATTGTAGTGAAAACAATTCACTATTTATCAAGTATTAATTGGTGAATTTCTAACTTTTTCTCTCTTTGGGTGTATTTATATACTCAAATAGATATCAGTAAAATTTGATTTGTTATTATATCACAATTTCACTATAGTTATCGAGTAATAACTGGTGAATTTCTGACTTGTTCTCTTTGGGTGTATCTATATACTCAAATAGATATTTTATCAGCAAACATTAGAAACATTGATCTGTGACTCAATTACAATTTCACTAGTTATAAGGTAATAACTGGTGAATTTCTTAAATTTTTCTTGAGTATTGATATACTCATACAGATATTTTATCATTAGAAATTATTATGCATTGATTTGTGATTAAATCACATTTTTACAAGTTATAAATTAATAACTTGTGAATTTTTTGCTTTTCTTGTTGGGTATAATTGAAACATAATTTCACTACATGTGAGATTCAATACTTGTTACTTTTATTGAAATTCGTGCTTGAATTATTAAATTGTATGCCATCATTGTGTTTGTGTGTTTTTCAAATGCAATGTTATTTCAAGTTTACGGGGTATTTGAATGTGTAATATTCCCGTGATTGTTTTTGTCTGCTTGCACATTTCAATTTGTGTGACCTATATTTCATTATAATATACGTGCATTGTGTGTGCTGTTTACCCATAAAATTAAAATCGGCGTTGCAATATTTGTCCGCTATTTCTTTCACACATTATTTTAATTACATAAATCAAAAAAATGAATCGTGTTCAACTAGTGGATATTGACACGGCGCCGGTAACGGAACTACAAACGGTTCCGGGTATCGGCGCCAGGGTGGCCCAATCAATTGTATCGTACCGGGAATTTCACGGTAGCATTACACCTGATGCTTTGGTCAAACTCCCGTATATACGACCATCAAGTCAAATGTGGAATATGATAAGATTTAGCAAATCTGAGTCAGGGACCGTAAATGAGTTGGAAATTGTGAATGAGGGTGAGGATGAAGGTGAGGGGTTAGAGGCAGCTAGTGAGCTAGTCGTTGTGCCGGATACCAATTTGGGTTTGGGAGTAATAGAGAGGGTGACGGCAGCGATTGATAGTGCGTCCCTCAGTGGACCTCCTGCATCATATATCAAATCATCTGATGCTAAGAAGGGGGATCAGGGGGCAAGGTCAAAAGTGATACAGGAAAGGACGGAGGTAGGGTTTAATCAGGGGTCAGTGGAACAGTCTGTACAATATCTGACTGTGACACCATCGCCAATGCCAATGGAGCCTAAGTCTGTTCACTACCAGGCCGCAACTCAGCCCAGTGCGGCAATAGGGTGTCAGCAGAGGTCATTAGAGCAACCTGTACAGTATAGGTCTGTGACTTCGACACAATATATTCCGATGAACCATAGTGTGCAGTCTGGTTCATACCAGGCTATGGCTCAAATGCCCCAGGCACATGGGACGTACCCTGTTCAGTTCCATGCCATGGGGCATGGGGCACAGCCTGGTCAGTATCAGATCATGACACATGTGCCGGTATCACAAGCGGGTCAGCTGCAATATATGTTGGTTGGATCTCAGGGTCAATTAATTGACCCTGTAGACCATGCCACATATGACATATATGACCTCGCCTGTACAGTCAGGGTATGTTGCCGCGCCACAGGTGGTACCTACACCGCAGGTGTGCAGGAGCGTAGCAACCCCACGTTGTGTTTCGCGACATGCTACACATGCGGTGCGCGGTGCTACAAATAACACGGTTGCACCACCTGTTGGCCAGAGAGCTATGCTTTTAGGTCAACAAAAATCTAGAATCCAGTCCTTACCTAAAGCACTGGTCTATGATGGCCGGGGAAGCTGGCATGCTTTCCTGACCAAATTTGAAAAATACGCGGGTATTTTCGAATGGGATGACTTTGAGAAGCGGGATTTCTTGTGTCTCTGTCTCACCGATAAGGCAAGTGAGTACTATGCCTTAGTGATGGACAGGGAGGTGGAGCTGGGCTACATAGAGGTAGTTGACAAGCTCGAGAGGAGGTTTGGTTACCGGGAATTGCCGGAAACGGCAAGGGTAACCTTTTCGGGTGCGCGACAGGGAGAGGAGGAGTCTGTGGATGATTGGGCGGACAGGGTTTTGACCCTTGCTGGCAAAGCCTTTAGGGGTTTGCCAGAGGAGTATATGGTGCAGGAAGCGATTTTGAAATTCTGCATGGGAGCTAAGGAGAGAGAGGCTGGGGAACAAGTTATAAATCAGCGGCCTGTGTCAATAGAACAGGCAATTGACAAACTTAAATGGGCTATCCATACTCACGGGTTAATGTATGGAAGACCAAAGTTGGTGCGAAAAGTGGAATGTGAGGGGCAGGTAGAGGTTGCTGAGGTGAAGGTGGCCTCTCAGAATAGACTGGTTGAAAGGGTGGTCAAGTTGGAGGAGAAAATGGACATCCTGATGGGTAAACTTGACCAACTGTTGGCAAGACCCACCAGAAGTCAATCTCCATCCCCAGCCAGACGCCAATGTTTTAATTGCAACGAGGCAGGGCATTTCAAAAGGGACTGTCCTAAACTTAGGAGCAGGACACCGTCCCCGGCTAGGGGTGACCGCTGTTACCGTTGTAACGAGCTTGGTCACATGGCCAGAGATTGTCCCAAACAGGCAAGTGATAAAGTCGGTGATACCCCTAGAGAAGGTAGGAAGGTGTCTTTTGCCGATTTAAACGGCAAGGGGTCAGTGTAGAGGGTCCAGACCTGATCCACAATGATAGGGGCCCACCGGTCATAATCAGACAGATAAGGTCTGATTCGATGTTCCGGGTTAAAGTGAGGCTGAACGGCCTTGCAGTACAGGCTGTAGTAGATACGGCGGCTGAGGTTACCTTGGTTTCGGACCGGGTAGTGGCTCAGTTGTCGGAAAAGGTTCCGGTGTTGGAACATGTGTACATGAAGACTGCAGGGAGAGGTCTGCAGATGAATGGTTCCATTGTGGGACCAGTAACCATCCAACTGGGTGATATGGTTTTTCAAGAGAGGGTTTATGTAGCCCCTATTGAAGATTGCATGTTGCTCGGGCTGGATTTCTTGAAAAAGCATGGAGCCACTATCGATATCGTAGGGGCCACCATGTGTTTAAATGGCCAGGTAGTTCCCATGGCTCAAGAAGGAGAGTTAGTGGAGGCAAGAGTGGCAAATGTGACTGTCGCTCGAACTGTTGTCATACCACCCAACTCGGTGGCCATGGTAAAGTGCTCTTTGGGAAAACCAATCGGCACCTTTGCAGTGGAGGCTGAGTGTGGTGATGTGATAGTGCCTATGTCGGTCCATGTTAGTGAGGCTGTGCTACGGCTACCAATGGTGAACATGTCGGGTCACCATGTAAGGCTCAAGCAAGGGAAATTGGTTGGAAAGGCAGAAGAGGTACGTTTAGTGAGACCATTGCCCGAGGAACTGACCTCAGTAAAGGTGGTACGAGAGGCGGCAAAATGTGATAAAGATATCACGGTGCCAGACCATCTCAGAGACCTTTATGAACGTTCGAAATTAAACTTGAGCGATGAAGAACAGGTGCAGGTGGCTGGGTTCTTACGTGAGTTTGAGGATGTATTCGCTAAAAACGAGTATGATCTTGGCAATTTTACTGCTGTTGAGCATTGCATAGACACGGGGGAAGCCAAACCCATTAGGCAGAAAATGCGTAGGACCCCTGTCGCCTTTGTAACGGAGGAAGAGAACCATCTTAAAAAGATGTTAGAGGCGGGGGTGATCCAGCCGTCTAACTCAGAATGGTGCTCCGCGCCTGTGTTAGTTAGAAAGCGTGATGGGTCCGTTAGGTGGTGTGTAGATTACAGGGGGTTGAACTCAGTCACGGTGAAGGACGTGTATCCTTTGCCCCTGATTGAAGACTGTATAGACATGTTAGCTGGCCAGAAGTGGTTTTCAAAGCTGGATGCTAATTCTGCTTATTGGCAGATTAAGATCAAGGAGTCAGACAGAAAGAAAACTGCTTTCACAACTAAGTATGGGCTATTTGAGTTTGTCCGGATGGCATTCGGTCTATGTAATGCACCGGCGACATTTTCTCGGGTTGTAGGCTTAGTACTGCAGGGTTTGAACTGGAACAGTGTTCTAGCCTTTCTTGACGACATCCTTGCTATGAACAAGACATTCGCTGAACATATGCTTACAATACGGGGGGTATTCGTCAGATTACGCCAATACCAACTGAAATTAAAACCCGCGAAGTGTGAGCTGTTTCAGCATAAGGTGGAGTTCTTGGGGCGTACTGTAGGACCAGAGGGTTTGGGGTTGTCCTCAAATGACGTTAGGGTGGTGGTAGACTGGCCAGTTCCAACCTGCTCTAAAGATGTAGAACGTTTCTTGGGATTGGTAAATTACCACCGAATGTTCATATCGGATTATGCCGGACGGTCGAGGGCGCTGTATGAAATAGTTAAAGACTATCAGTGGGGGGATGACCAAGATACGGCCTTCCTTGATTTGAAGGAGGCCCTAATGTCCGCCCCGGTTTTAGGACTTCCTAATCGGAATGACCCTTTTGTACTTGACACCGATGCTTCTGATAAAGCAATTGGTGCGGTTCTCAGTCAAATACAGGCAGGGGCTCCTAGGGTTGTTTGTTATGGGTCATATGCGCTGACTAAAGAACAGAGGCGGTATTGTACCACGCGGAAAGAATTGCTAGCGGTAGTGAGGTTTACTCGACAGTTCCGCCACTACTTGCTGGGCAAACGTTTCACGGTTCGCACGGACCACAGTAGCCTTACTTGGTTATTGAATTTCAAGGAGCCACAAGGGCAGATAGCTCGCTGGATGGAGGAGTTGAGCCAGTATGATATGGACATAGTCCACCGTGCTGGCAAGAAACATGCAAATGCTGATGCATTGTCACGATTGCTGGTTGATGGAGGAGACCATTATGAGCATGGTGTAACCCTTGAGGTTTTGCCATGTGGTGGTTGTCCGAAATGTACTAGGGCAGAAGAACAATGGGGTGGGTTTATTCGCGAGGTGGATAACGTTGTTTCTCTAGCACCGGTCATAATCCAGGAGGTAAGAACCGGAGAAGACTCTGGTGTCGAGAGTACTGATAGAGCCGCCCCAGTCCAGGACCGGGACGCTCTACTTAAAGAACATCAGTGGGCGGATGACGACTTCCGGTTTATCCGGAAGTGGTTATTGCATGGTACCGAGCCTCCTGATGGAGAGTTGTTTCTAGCAAACGCAGCCTTCCAAGTTTTATTGGATTAATCGCCAATGTTTTAAATTGGAGGCGGATCTGCTTTGGCGAATCGACCCAAAGTCAGATCGTCAGCAGTTATTGGTTCCACGGGAATTGCGCCATGAGATCCTGGTGCTGAACCATGATATTCCTCTGTCAGGACATCAGGGCGAACAGCGTACTATTGAAAGGGTTAAGGCCAAGTATTTCTGGTACCGCATGTCAAAGGACATAATCAAGTACGTATCCAGTTGCCCGCGTTGCTCTGTAAGCAAAAAACCTAACCGTAAGGCTAAGGGCGAGATGATAAAGTTTCATTCTGGACTCCCAATGGAGAGGGTGCACATTGACTTTCTAGGTCCTTTGCCCTTAACGAAAAAGGGAAACCGGTATGTGATGATGGTGGTGGATCAGTTCACTAAATGGGTAGAATGTATACCGTTGCCTTCGCAGACCGCTGAGGTTACTGCAGAGGCAGTGGTAAATCAAGTGTTCTGTAGGTATGGGGTACCTATGGAAATAATGACTGATCGGGGTACCAACTTTGAGAGCATTCTGTTCACGCAAATGTGTAAATTATTGCACATTCATAAGACGCGAACAACTGCCTATCGACCAAGCACCAATGGTCAAGTGGAAAGGTACAATCGCACACTCATGGATGCAGTCCGTTGCTATGTAGGTTCCCGAGAAAATACTTGGGACGAAAATCTACCGCAAATCGCGGCGGCAATGCGTTCATCAGTGTGTAGGAGTACTGGTTTCACCGCTAACCGTATGATGCTAGGGAGAGAGGTTTATACTCCTGCTGAGTTGGTTTACCCATTACCACCTCATGAGGCACAGCCTGTGACTGAGTATGTCCACAATCTAGAACAAAGTATGGTGTCAGTCCATGAAACCGCTCGCAAGTGTTTAAGCGGATATCAGGCTCACATGAAGCGGGATCATGATGTGAGGTTATGTCAAAACTCCTACCGGGTTGGTGACATGGTATATGTGCTTAATGTGTCGGGAAAGAAAGGCAAAGCTAAGAAGTTGTCGCCACAATGGACTGGGCCGGGGGTTGTAGTGAAAAAATTCACCGATTTCCTTTACCAGGTCCGATTACGAGGGAAGAGGGTTAATGTGAATCATGACCGATTGAAAAGTTGTAAATTGAACAACCTTCCTGCCTGGGTGGTTCGAGAGCGAGAGAGTTGCGGTCTTGCGAAAGATGTGCAAGATGAGCAAGTATACTGTATGTGTAGGGGGATTGATGATGGTTCCTTTATGATTGCTTGCGATGTGTGTGAGGAGTGGTACCACGGAAAGTGTGTGGGAGTCACGGAGGAACAGGGTGAAGAAATAGATCTGTATACATGTCTAAGTTGTAGGACAGGTTAGGTCTATACTTATCGTATATGCCGGTAGCTTGTGAAGCTCAGGCACATTATATTATAAATATGTGGTGTTTTGCAGAACGCCACGTGTGGTTTGTCGCATGGATGGGCGTGACATATTTATTGAGGTCGAGGAGGCCAGCGGTCGGGGTACGCTTTGGAGTTCGGGGCGGGACCTCGTCATTGAGCTGGGGACGATGTTGCCCTTGGACCATGGTAGGGTAGAAAGGGCGGTGGAAGGCCAAGTAAGTTTGGCCAGGAGGAGAGGGCGCCTAGGGTTTGTATCCGAGGTCAGGAAGTACGGCCATCAAATTCTTAGTGATTCGTTCATTAAGAGGGTGTTGGCCGGTCCTGAAAAACAACGGAGGACCCCTGGGGCTTCACTGAGCGGGAGGCCCCGGGGTACTGTAGAGTTGTCCAGATCGAGACCAAAGCCGGCTCCGATCCTGACAGCGCTGGACTTCCCTGCGTTGCCAGCACAGTTGGGATCGGAGGGGGTCAAGGTTGAACCTGGGGTAGAGTCACTCGTGCCCAATCCTTCCTCGCTGGACACACTTGTGTTGCCAGTAGGGTCGGAGTGTGGGAGGGTGAAGGTCGAACCTGAGGAGGAGGCATTTGTCTCCGATTCGACATCGCTGGTTGTCCCTGAGTCGCCAGTGAGGTTGGTGGAGGTCAAGGCCGAGCCTGAAGGGGAGGCCTTCATGGCCTCGCAGCCATCAGCACTGGACTTCCTTGTGTCGCCAGTGAGGTTGGTGGAGGCTGCGTGCAAGGTTGGCCCCGAAGAAGGGGTCATCATCATCTCTGATGAGGAAGACATGGAGGTTGATGCTCCTTTGGCGGCTAACCTTGACCAGGAAATTGTGGGGGAACCCGGTTTTGCACGGCCTATAGATGAAATGGCAGAGCCCGCAGGGGCAATGTCACTTCAAGGTAGGATGATAAGAGGTATGGACCGGTGTGAGAGACGGTCCAGGCCTCTTGATAGAGGGGCAGAGTTTAATGGAGGGGTTGGGACCAGGGATAGATCCCGGTCCCAGCAGGATGATGTGGGTTTTAAGAGGAAAAAGACCCAGGGTTGTCCCGTGTGTGGATTAAGGGCAAGATCGATAAGACACCATGTTGAGGCCCGGCATTTTCCGCCTGTGTTTCGTCGGGAGGCATGGGAGAATCCGGAAAAGGACCATGTGCGGTTTAGAGGGGTAATATGCGTCATCAATAGTCTGGGTCTCCAGAGCTTTGATGAGGCTATGCTTTTCGTGGGCCGCCAGAGGTTATCAATTTCGGAGCAGTCCTGCCTGAACGACAAGGACCAGGTCTGGTTAGAAAGGGTCTCTCGCAGGTTTATGTTTTACATTCCCCCTATATTCCACGTTGCACGGGTAAACTCGCGAGCGCTCCTCTTCCACTGGAGAGTGTTGGCCGCGTTGCTGAAGCTATGCAGCCAAGAGGTAAGAGACGATTTCTTTGCCCAAAGGTTTGTCAGGCGGCGCGGCGTGGTCCAGGTGACTGGGTCGACTCAGGCAACTGAGTTGATGCAGAGATCCGGACCAGATTGTTGTGTGGCGGCCCAGGCTACTGGGTCGACTCAGGCAACTGAGTTGGTGCAGGGAGCTGGATCAGATCGGAGTGTGGTCATGGAGGCTCAGGCGACTGTGTCGAGTCCAGAGATGGATTTGATTCAGAGACCCGAGCCAGTCACTTGTGTAGAAAAAGGGGCCCAGGTGATGGCGTTGGCTCAAGTGGCAGAGTCGGTCCCAGAGCCCGGGTCTCTAGGGAATGAGTGTGAATTGGGTGATGACTTTGAAATTGCACCTGTGGTTCAAGAGTGGATTTCGGTTAGGAATGCTGAACTCACCGCGTTCGACAGCCACTTTCACTTGGACCGCAGTTGTAAGACGACCAAGGTTGGTTCTATTGAGGCGTTGGTGGGGCATACCGTGGGGCCAATGCCTGAGGTACCAGTGCGGGTAAATGGGGGAGTTGCAGTTTTCTGCGATCCACCCAACTACCCAAGGGAATATCCCAGTGTCACTGGTTTCGGGTCGGCTGTCGGGGTACATCCTAAGGCGCCTCTAAGGGACGTTAAAGGGGTGGTAGGACAGGTGGAGAGAGAGTTGAGGAAGGATGGGGTGGTAGCGCTTGGAGAGATCGGTTTAGACAGAACCGTGCCTGAAAGAGAGTGGGGTAGGCAGGAGGAGATGTTTGTAGGGCTGTTGGAGCTGGCTTGCCCTAGGCGACCAGTTATTTTGCATATTCGGGGGCAGGACACGTACTCTTGTGAGGCTAGTGCCCTTGCCCTCCGACTCATGCAGAAGAACGTTAGTCCGACTCAGCGGATACACCTCCACTGCTTCACGGGAACTCTCGATCAGGTTCTGAGTTGGTCCGCTGCATTTCCCCGTTGCTACTTTAGCATCTCAGGTCTGGCTGCGCGTTTTGATGAGGTGCAAAAGTCAGCTGTGCGAGGGATTCCGGCCGACCGACTCCTAGTTGAGACCGATTCTCCTTACTTGCGAGTCCGAAGTAAGAAAGACAATACTCCGGCGTACGTGGGTGAAGTTGCAAATACGGTGGCCCAGATCCGAAAGGAGACCCTCAGGGAGATATTGCGCACTACTGCTGAGAACGGCAGGCGTCTTTATAACCTGTAGGGGTCGGATACTGGAAATAGTCTGTTGGCGAGTTGGGGATCGAACCATATGAGGGTGACGCGGTTGCGCGCGCCCTTTAACTAGTGATTGAGGCGGTCGGATGTCTGTTAAACACTGGCCAAGGGGCGTCGATAATAGAATGTGTCAGGATTCAGTGATGTGGTCTATGCTTAAGGAAACGGTTGGTCAAATTATCAAATGAGTGCTCTGGGTTTAAAAATAAATAAATAAAATACAAAGGTCACATGGTGATAAATAAATAAAATACAAAGGTCACATGGTGAGTGGGTAATGCAAAGGAAAAAACTAGCCAGGAATGTTTCTGTAAGTATGAGATCATATTGTGTGGTCTTGGAAACGTGGTATAGGGGTGTGGCAGACTGTCTTGGTGGGGTGAAGAGGAGGGCTATAAAATGGGGAGGAATATGGTAAAATTGACCGGACTGTCAGTGGACCATCCCGACCGTTTTGCCCTATTGCCCTCTTTACCGAAGAACGCGCGAATGACGTAATCATGACGAAAGTGTGTGCAGTAAACAACCCTCTTGACAGGACGTTCCTTTATATCTTGCGGAGAGTATTTCTGCGCTTGTACACACTGTAGACGATGGAATCTACCCCAAGCAACTTGCTTAGGTAAGTTCTATAGTGTTTTATAGCATAAGTACTATAGTGCTTAGACATGGGCATCTTAATGACTCAAACAGGTACTTATGTCAAAGTTATTTGCTGAGCTGTCAAGCCTATTAGGGAGTTTAATTGTCTCAATGATTCAGAATATTCTTAGACAGTTTTATTTTAGATGCATCCAGCTGATTGAGAACAAAATGCTGTATTACGCCAAATATCTAACAGCAACATTTTTCATCACAAGCTTTGTTTCTTTACTAGGTACACGAAAGGTCAATTTAAGAGATGTAAATGTAATAATAGTGTGCTTTGATGAATTTTACTCTATGGCAATTTTAACAACATGAAGTCTTATATAGGTGTAAAGCTTTTAACTGTGTTGATAACAATTTAGGTAAAAACAAGAGCACCGCATAACGGGTGCCACGCTCGGCTACGGGGGCAGTTTTGAAAAGAAAGCTTGTAAACAAAAATTTTAAGGTCACAGTGACCTTTGACCTAGTGACCCAAAAATGGATGTGGTATGTAGAACTCATCAAGGTGCATCTACAAATGAAGTTTCAAAGTTTTAGGTCGAAGCAATTTGATTTTAGAGCCAATGTTCAAAACCTTAACAAAATGTTCAGGTTTTAGCACGACGCCGACAGCGGATGTCGGACGGCGGACTACACAACAAGCTGGCTATGACAATACCTCTCCGAAGACGCCAAGCTAAAAAATACTAATTCCAATGAACATTTTTCACTGAATATCTTTTCTTCGTTAAATTTCTATAAAATAATATTCCTTCTTAATATTATTATAATTATATACTTTGTTTATGATTCCACTATTTAAGGAGCAATATAAAATGTACCAATTAACACAGATTTTACATTCACTATTTTAAATCCAGCAAACACTAATCCTTCAAAGTGACAGTATAAAAGCAAGTATTGTTAATTGTATCTCCTTATAAAAATGTGTATATGGACTGCGTTGGTACATTTTATCAAGCTGCATCCCAAATGAAAATTAAGTCAGTAGCACACCCCGAAGAAATAAAATTTACAAAGGGTAGTCACATCACAAAAAGATGCTGAAATTAAACATGCTACCGAATAAATTAACCAAATAAACATGCTAAAAATATCATTACAGAAGTGTTGTTGTAGTGAATTAAGTGCTATTATAGAAGCATATTACATAGTTCCCTTTACAAGTCTTTCTTAAAGTAGATCTGATCTGTCCCTGTTTGTATTGGATTACTCAACAACAACTGAAATCTGACTACATGTTCTTGAATGACTTTGCACAAAAGCAGCTAAAGTTAGGAAATAGATATAAACCAAAAAAACTTAATTCCCACTTTGCATGTGCTGTACATTAATAAATTATAATAATGCACGCTCATATTACAAAAAAAAAACACGCCCAATAATGGAGGACTACCAGTCCAAAATCTAATTTATGTTATTGCGGGAACAATCTGATAACATCACAGAAATATTCTAAGTCATATACATGCATGTGTCAGCATTGTTTTATAATGTTTTGTATAATCCACTTTTTCACCAGCCAATTTTGTAACGTTTCAATGCATTCAACCAGCATTAATTTTGTAATTTCAATGGCTGCACATATTAATAGAAGCTGTGAAGGGACGTATTGACAGCTAAAGATATTCTTTTTTCAAAACTTGAAATATATGTTAACAAGTTTCTATTTAATTATTGCCATACACTTAAGTCTCAGTTAAATATTGTTTTTATAATAATAAAAACAGTTGTTCTCATGATGAGACTTTTCTCAGGCACCAAAATATCAGTGGAAGTAGCAAAATTGTAATATAATCACACCAGTTATGAGAAAATTATTGACCTTAAATATATGTTTTAAAGGGATGACACTTACATGTACATACTGGCATCTTATTAGTTCAATAATCTAATTTGAAGATACCACATCCTGACCTAGTTTGGCACTTCAAATGACTCAGTTTTTGTACATGGCCTTGATATGGTCAAAACAAACAGACCGATTTAGTTGCATCAGAATAAGATCTCAAATGAAACATTTAAATTGTTTATAAGGTTTTGTTGTTACTTGTTTTAACCAATCCTGGAATGGTAAAATAAATTCACTGACAATGGTCAGCAAGAATGAGTAATAACTTTGACTTCTAAAGACAGTAACAGACTGTCACTGGTAAAGAGGAAATTCCCACCAATCTGGTGTTCTAGTTTTTGATGATGCTGCTTCAGTGAAGCAGCTTGTCGAAGTTATCACACCATGAAAAAATTCTTCACAATGGCGACCTATGTAGACCGAGCCAGTCCGATTGAGTTAGCTAAATTTTCTCAATCTGCATACCTCGCTGATTATCATTGATAAAGGTAAAGGCAGCTTGGTTCCCGTCCTCTTTCAAATTTATCGAGAGGTTCGGGACAGGAACCAGACCCGAAACTGCCAGGTGGCACTTTAAACGCTGTGACACTGCGAAAACCCTAAATGTAGTTGTTTATTTTATTTGATCGAGAATGTAACCCGCCTTCCATTTTCGATTAATGGGTCAAGGTCCGCACAGGTACTACTTCCCGTACCCCCAATTTTTTTTTCGTACTCAAAATTGTTAGTATCCAATTTTTATTTTCGTACCCAATTTTGTTTGTTCTCAAATTTTTTTTCGTACCCACATTTTTTTTCATACCCAATATTTTTTTTGTAGCCAAATTATTTTTCATACCCAATATTTTGTTCGTACCCCAATTTTTTTAGCATAATTTTTTCCGACCCAAAATTTTTGTACAAAATATTTTCGAACCCTGCACATACACAATTGTGGTGATGTAGAAAAACTTAAGTTTATGCTTTTATATCCATCCTCTTCAAAAGCATCATCACACCAGTACTGTCAGTACTTTGATTTACCTGTAAGACTAAGATTCTAACTATGGCCTAGATATATAGTCTTAGATATAATTGTCTTTCTGACCAAGCTTAAAAGCTTAGAAGGTGCAAACCTCTAGGCAACTGACGATGGACAAAGACTATTGGCATGATTTTAAGATCCTGATTACAATGTAAAGTTTTAACTCAATATCCAAAGAAGATAATATAGAGATCTGAAGGTAGAAAATGTGGATTTGTTGCATGCAAAATAATTTAACAGTTATAACCTCTCTCCTTTAATCTTCATTAATTAGGTCATATTGCCTTTTGTGTTGAGTTTTGTTTTCAAATTAATAATTATACTCGTACTAGCTAGAGTGAAAAGGCGTACGTTCAAGTTCAACTACAGAATTAAATTATAATAAATTAAGTGTACTGAAACAGGATGTAAAGCACTAAATGAAATGCAAAAACCTGCAAAAAAAAATTATTCAAGAACAAGTTATTACCAAAACATGATTTCACCAAAATGAAAGAACGAGTTTTTAAGATAAAACTTAACTTTAGCACAATTTGTTAGAAAATTCTTAACTTTTCAACAAGTTGCCCTGCAATTTTCGACTAGAGCTTTGTCACAGAAGTGACGTTGACCCCACATGCCGCATTGACACAGACTATTTTGCATGCTGTCTTCACAAAACAAAAGAATCTAATTTATGGCGATTTTTAAGAATTATTCTGTCATTATCATTTTTGGCCGTTTTGACCTTTGAACTCTTGAATTCGTTCGCATGACACGCCGTCCAATCGCTGTGAACAAAATAAATGTACAGAGTCATTTTAAAATCTCACAATGAACGACATAGTTATGGCCAGGACAAGCTCATTTATGGCCATTTTTTACTATTGAACTCCGTGTGCCCTTGACCTTGGAGATATCAATCTAATTCTTTCGCATGAAATATCGTCCAATGATTGTGAACAAATGTACCGAGTAATTTTAAAATCTCACAATGAATGACATATTAATGGCCCGGACAAGATCATTTATGGCCATTTTTGACCTTTGAACTCAAAGTGTGACCTTTACCTTGGAGATATCGACGTAATTCTTTCGCGCAACGCACCGTCCAATGATGGTGAACAAATGTTCAAAATGACTTTTAAATCTCACAATGAACGACATCGTTATGGCCCAGACAAGCTCATTTAAGGCCATTTTTTACCTTTGAACTTGAAGTGTGACCTTGACCTTGGAGATATTGACGTAATTCTTTCACGCGACACACCGTCCAATGATGGTGAACAAATTTGACAAATGATTTTAAAATCTCACCATTAATGACAAAGTTATGGCCCGGACAAGCATTTGACCTTTGAACTCCAAGTGTGACCTTACCTTGGAGATATTGACATACTTTTTTCGCACCACACACCTTCCCATGATGGTGAACAAATGTACCAAGTCATTTTAAAATTTAAAGATAAATGAGATAGTTATGGCCTGGACAATCTTTCGGTTTAAAACGCACGAAGTGACCCCGTGACCTAGTTTTTGACCAGGCATGACCAATATTCAAACTTGACCTAGACATCATCTAGATACAACTTGTGACCAAGTTTTGTGAAGATCGGATGAAATTTCGGGACAGACCGACCGACAGACAGACCGACAAAGTGACTCCTATATAGCCCCCTATATGACTCCTATAATGCATTACCAATGGCAATGGGGGTGTAATTATTGTATTATGTTGAAAGTAAATAATTATCATTATGAGTAGGGTAAACTTGTAACTGCAATTTTTTCTCTAACTAAAATAAACAGCGCCATTAATCATGGATAAAACGTTATAACAAAACATTTTAAAAATTATTGATACTAATGACATAACATGCAGTATTGCAACTTGTAAATAAATATTTTGCAGAAACAAGAGCACCGCATTACGGGTGCCAACGCTCGGCTAAGCGTGCAGTTTTGAATAAATGAAAGATTATCAGAATTTTTTTTTTGACCTAGTGAACCAAAAATGGGTGTAGCGTGTAGAACTCATCAAGGTGCATCTACATATGAAGTTTCAAAGTTGTAGGTGGAAGAACTTTGACTTTAGAGCCAATGTTAAGGTTTCAGCACGGCGGACGGCAGACGGTAGATGCCAGACGGTGGACGACTAGCTGGCTATGACAATACCTCAGGTTTTCTCCGAAAGCAGCCAAGCTAAAACTGAGATACAACAGTATTACACTTAGTTGTCATAGAGTGCATCATTCTCTGTCTTCAATTGAAGCATATTGGTTGTGATTGTACAATGCAACATAAATAAAAGGGAGACTACTTATATCACCCTCTACTGATACACAGTTACCTGCACTTCACGTGAAAGAAATCTGAATTTTATTACATTTACATTGTCATGTTTGAATTTTTAAGACGAAATTGAGTGTATTTATATTTCTCAGGTAAAAATGAACAATAATACCTTAAACAATGCACATGCATGTGTCTATCAATATTTATATAATAATGGTTCTACCTAACCACTGAAAATTGTACGAAATAAGATTGATGGAACACTATTTTCTGAAAAAATATGTAAATTTCCATTTCACATCTTTTTCTTAAGAAAACAAAAGCAATATGGTATGTCAATACTAAATAAAGGCTGAGGCAAAGTGACCAACAAGAAAGTTTTGAAAAAAAAATTATGCTTAAATCTTTAAATTAACCAAGAAATGATTTTACAGTCTACATACACATTGCCGTCAAAGTGTATCGTTCATATATATGAGCACAAAAAGAATTGTGAATACACAACAATTTATCAAAAATTATCGCAGAACGTTTTTTTAATGAACTTAAAAAAGCCATACTGAACATGCAAAGAATAACAAAACATCCAAATGTATTAATATACTTGGTCAGACAAACATTGAACCTTGTAACTCCACAAATACTTTTGATATGTATGCTGTTCAAATTCCTTCCATGACTAGTAATACTAACTTGATGATATTTCAGTGTACGCCTTTTGCTTTAGTGTTTGTTTGTTTGGTATGATTGATTCTATTGTTTTATATACCGTTATTTCAAAACACAGACTGTTTACTTTTTGTCATACTATCACAATAGTACAAAATGGCAGCTTTTAAAATGCTCAATAAATATGTAATTTTTTCTGAGTTTTGTGTTTGTTTTTGATAAAATAGAAAAAGGAATGAAAATACTAATACTTTCATTATTATTGTGCTAATTCACTCATATGTTTTGAGTCCAAATTTCTTAAAACAACTGATCTTGACACCTTAGGATTATATGGATGGAATTAAACTTTAATTTTGGCATCAAAACATGGAACGTGTGGCACATAGTGATGTGAGATAATGACAATAGCCTTCATATAATACTGACCCTATAGACAACATAGAAATTTGCACATACTGTCATATGCATATTTGAAACATGGCTGAGAGGTACTTCTGGCTGGCAAAAGACAAATTCTTTAAGTTTTGAAATGTACATGTATTTTCATGTGTAAAAGTATATTTCAGAGAACAAAATCCATGACCTGATATAAGGGTATGTACAAGGGAGTAAATTAAACAAAACAAGAATATCAGTAAAACTGATGGATGCTCCCCGATGATGCGCTTTGTCAATGTATGTGTTAATAAACACCTAAAAAATCTATAATTAGCCTCGGTGACCTTGACCCAGTGACCTCAAACCTCATCAAAAGGTAGAGGTCCATGCAAGGTACCTACATGCCAAATATGACAGCGATTGGTAAAGTATTGAAGGCGCTATGAGAAACGGTAGCAAAAGTGTGAAGGAAGGAAGTCTATTATTAGCCTCTGTGACCTTGACCCCAGTGACCTCAAACCTCATCAAAAGGCAGAGGTCCATGCAAGGTACCTACATGCCAAATATGAAAGCGATTGGTAAAGTATTGAAGGCGCTATGAGAAACGGTAGCAAAAGTGTGACGGAAGGAAGTGTATTATTAGCCTCGGTGACCTTGACCCCAGTGACCTCAAACCTTGTCAAAAGGTAGAGGTCCATGCAAGGTACCTACATGCCAAGTATGAAAGCGATTGGTAAAGTATTGAAGGCGCTATGAGAAACGGTAGCAAAAGTGTGACGGAAGGAAGTCTATTATTAGCATCGGTGACCTTGACCCCAGTGACCTCAAACCTCATCAAAAGGTAGAGGTCCATGCAAGGTACCTACATGCCAAATATGAAAGCGATTGGTAAAGTATTGAAGGCGCTATGAGAAACGGTAGCAAAAGTGTGACAGAAGGAAGTCTATTATTAGCATTGGTGACCTTGACCTTGACCCCAGTGACCTCAAACCTCATCAAAAGGTAGAGGTCCATGCAAGGTACCTACATGCCAAATATAAAAGCGATTGGTTAAGTATTGAAGGCGCTATGAGAAACGGTAGCAAAAGTGTGACGGAAGTAAGAAAGTAAGTAAGTAAGTAAGTAAGTAAGGACAAACTGGCAACTATATGCTCCACCGAAATTTAATTTCAAGGAGCATAAAAACAAAACAAAATCCAGAACTCTGTACCCATGGCATTGTTACTTACCATCATGAATAGCACAGGCTCCAGTACACTCTGTCAAGAAGCATTGGAAGGCATCAATAACATCTTACTTATTAAAGCCTTACCCAGTTATCTTTTACATTCAATAAAAGACATGAGAATAACACCATACAATTCATACATATAATTTTTTTCTTACAATACATTATTTTCAAGAAATTAATAATTAAAATTTATTAACTTTACATTTGTTTCAGGAAAAGTTGTACATGTACAGTATTGTTTTACTTTAATAAATTATTTACTAAATATTTATTAAATTATCTTGACATACTTATATAGGAGTCTGCCACTTGCTACATTATTAGCATAGTCTGTACATGCTTTACAAACAGTGAAAATAATAAATGCATTGAATATGCTAAATCCTCTTACATTTGGGGTCTCTGACCACTTTTTGGACCATTGAAAATACTTTTTTTCATCGGAATACATAAGGACCTGTTCTTGGACATTTGTGTTTAATATAATAAACTTAAACTATGTCTGATGATCTCTTATGTGCTCTTTGCCCCTTTAAACCTATGTATAGCCACCAAAATAATCAAATTTGAGTGGATACATGTATTTACATAGTTATGATCATTAATAGGGTTTGGCGGCCATCTTGGCGGCCATTTTAGACGCCATTTTGGATTTGTGTGTACTATTGTAAACTTAAAACAATGTCTGATGATCTTAATGTGTTCTTTGCCCCTTGAAACCTAGGTATAGACACCAAATTCATCAAATTTGAGTGGATAGTTAGATAGTTATGACCATTAATATGTTTTGGTGGCCATTTTGGCGTCCATTTTGGACGCCATGTTGGATTTGTGTGTAATATAATAAACTTAAACAATGTATGATGATCTTAATGTGTTTTTGCCCCTTTAAACCAATGTATAACCACAAAAATAATCAAATTTGAGTGGATATTTACATAGTCCTGATCATTTATAGGTTTTGATGGCCATCTTGGTGGCCATTTTGGACGCCATGTTGGATTTGTGTGTACTATTGTAAACTTAAACAATGTCTGATGATCTTTATGTGTTCTTTGCCCCTTGAAACTTAGGTATAGACAACACATTCATCAAATTTGATTGTATAGTTACATAGTTATGATCATTAATAGGTAATTGGCGGCCATCTTGGCGGCCATCTTTAAAAAAAAAAAATTCCGGAGGTCCGATTGTGGAAAACTTTTGATATGTGTTAAAAGACCTTCTACCCTACCAGAATCAGTTAAAATACCCTTTAAGCAATGTTTTGGTGGATGAAGGTATTATTTCATATATTGACCGTACTAGTACTTCTTGCTAAAAACAGAGTATTTGCGGCCATCTTTAAAAAATGCCGCCATTTTGATTTTTCAAGTGGCTAACGTGCTTTTTGAAGAAAGGGGTACCTAAAGGTTATGTATGCCAAGTTTCATGCTTGCATCACTAAGTGAACGATTTTTTCAATAATCAGCGCAGCTTATATTAATTAGTGATACTTTATTCTACCAACAAGAGCTTTGTCATAAACAAAACAGCAGTAGCATACATGCAATACATGTACGTTCTGATTTTAAAGGGACAGTAATGCTTTTTGGAAGGTTGGTCCACTGTCCTGACATAAGATGAATTGTCCTGACACTAATGTAAATAATAATTCTTGTTACAGAAACTTATCATACAAGTTGCAATCCCATCCTTGTTTTTACCAAAACTTGTTTTACCACAATAATCCCCTTATAACCTGAGTATTACAATAACAAAGGTCAAGATTTTGATGAAACAAAATCAGAGGTGCCACTGAGCCAGAATTCCTAATCTGGAATACACATGCACTTGAATTCTCACACTGGTTTACCCCTGTGATTTAATTTCCAAACTTTGTCATTATGTAATTGTTTAAAGGGACTGTCAACCGCGACAACGAAGAAAAGAAAAGTTGTAAAATACCGTATTTTTTTTCAATTATTAGTTTATATTGATTAAAATATCACGTCCGGTATATTACATTACTTGAAAAAAGTTGTTAAGTTTTCATATTTTCAGTATATTCGGTAATACATTTTACTGGGTATGTCTACCAGGTAACTACCAGTTAACTAATATAACGCCAGTAGATTGATTATCATCGTCATGTGGTAAACCCAGGAATGCAAATTGTGCATGCGAAGTGAATTGTATATATTTTATATATAAAACAAAGGGACAAAATTGTCACAAAACCAGGTTTTCATTGTGAAAAAAAAATCTGATAAAGGGAGAAAACTCAAACTGAACTTTTGAAATGAACAAACAAAATTAACCCCCTTTGTAAGTTTGTTTTAAAAAAAATCTATTTTTAGTCGTGGCGACCTTGACATTGGAGATATTGACGTGATTCTTTCGTGCGACACACCGTGCCATGATGGTGAACAAATGTGCCAAATGATTTTAAAATCTCACAATGAATGACATAGTTATGGCCAGGACAAGCTCATTTATGGCCATTTTTGACCTTTGAACTCAAAGTGTGACCTTGACCTTGGAGATATCGACGTAATTATTTCGCGCGACACACCGTCCAATGATGGTGAACAAATGTGCCAAATGATTTTAAAATCTGACAATGAACGACATAGTTCTGGCCCGGACAAGCTGGCCAGCCCGCCAGCCAGCCAGCCAGCCCGCCCGCATTTGCCAATCTAATAACCAGTTTTTTCCTTCGGAAAACCTGGTTAAAAACCTGGTTAATGATCAATCTTCATGCGTTATTTATAGTGTGTATATCGTTATGTCACCTATTTTCGCGATGTACTTTCGATTTCACATCACAAAATTTTATTACCGAATATACTGAAAATATGAACTTTTTTCAAGTAATGCAATATACCTGTCGTGATATTTTAATCAATACAATATAAGCTAATAATTGTAAAATAATACTGTATTTTACAACTTCTCTTTTCTTCGTCCTCGTGGTTGACAGTCCCTTTAAGGTCTGAAGTTATGCAGACATTTATATTGGAGACATGAGTTTAAACAAAAATGGAATCGTATTGTCATCTATTAAAAAGGTCTTTACCCCAGTGCCTCCGCAAAATCAAAGGGGATGCTTGTGTACATTATTGCAATGTTTCTTTGTCATGATAAATTGTGATTGGTTCTGTTACATAAAAAAGTTGAAACAAAAATCTGAATCATGCAAAAACCAATAAAGTATCAAGAACTGTCCTTATTTTATTGTTATGAGCAATTGTTAAGTGAATTTGTGTTAATGATAAAATTGCATTAGTCCTTTATTTAATAAAATAACTTTTTAATAGCTACTCTGGCATGATTATCTAAAACTTTTTTGGTAAAATAACAGCATTGGTCATTTTTAAGCCCATTGCTAATACATAATGCATCCATTGGTAGCAATTAGCGACTCGGTAGAACATGAGCGTGACAAACACAATAGTAGCAAGGTCAGTGCTATTTATATCTTACAATTTCCTATTTGTTGCCATCTCAACCAATGTCTGTTTACAGCATTTTTATAAACTAAATACATGTTATCAATAAATATGTATTTTTCCTCACCAATTCAAAGCCTAAATACATGTACTAAAGATTCACTTATTCTAAAATATAAATCAATGAGTGTTCCTACAGATTGGAATGGCTTTATTTAGATTTACCTTTCCTGCAAATAATTCCAAAAATGGCCGTTCTGTATTTAGTATTGAGGTGCATGTAATAGGGAACCCCTGAATATTGCTATTTACATAAAGAAAACATCAATCTCATGAAATTTTTAAAAAAAGTTAAAAGGCTAAACAGTATTTAAAGTTACTTGTTTTTTATCAAATCAAAACAGTGAAAAGCACAAACTGAATCTTGCCTAAAAATGGATCAACACAAAACTAAAATTAAATTTGCTCCTACAATGAACAAAAACAGTGAAGAGGAAATATAAACAGAAAAAAATTAAATAGAATCAATAGTTCACTGTACATTACATGACTGAAATGATTAATGGACAAATTAAGTCACCGCATACAGCAAATACTGACATGTTTAACCATAGTTGTTTTTGCAGAAGAGGTCAAGTTGCATGAAATGAAAACAAAATTGTTACATCTTATTGGGAAATACCCAGCAATGCATCAAGGTTTTCTCATTTGTTTTTTACATCTTGATGTTTCTTTCTAAATTTCATATGAGAACCTGCATAGCCATTTCAAGTTGTAAATATTACCCAACTTCACTCAATAATGCATTACTTGTGTGTACATAAAGATGTAAATGAATTGATTGGAATAATCTCATAAGTACAACAACTGGTATACACATGCTTATAAACAAAAGAACAATATTAAAACAATACAAATCAAAATCACAAAGTACTTGTAACTACCTTCAACAAAGCTGTTGTCTCCATACTCATAGCTTTCTTTTTTCTGTCCATGTTCAGTTTAATCAAAAGCAAGTTTAAAAAGGTATAAACAGCACTCCGAATTCAATTCACTATAAATTAAAATTCAGAACATCAAATCAAAACTCTAACATCACATAACCTCAAAAAACTCCTCCCATCAATGTTAAGAACTGGCAATGAAGAATGTCACCATAAAATCTTGGCAAATCCTTATACAGCTCACATTTCTGTTAAAGCCTTTAATCAGGTGAATATTTATTAAGGAGCTATACAGAAAACCAGCTGTATGGCTGCATTGTCTGTCAGAAATATCCACCAATAATATTCATGGAAAAGCAATAGAAAATGAAGCATAAAATGGCTTCATAGTTCTATCACACAGCAAATGCATGGCCATAGGATAAAGGCAAACAATAGTGTTTGGTTCTTTGGTTAAGAAATTAAATGTTACCATTTAAGTAACCTTAATTAATCCCAAGTGTTACAAGTAAACAAATTTAATCCAAAGTTTAAAATAAGATCCTGCATTTAACAAATGCAGCAAATGCCCACAGTGGAAACATTGTCACTATTAATTCATAGGCCCATCTGAATAAGTCTAAGTCCAAAGAAGCTTAACATCATGGTCAACATATTATTATTAAGGTCAGGTCGTGTGGGTTTATGAGTTTTTGAATTTTCATAGATAACATCCATTCCTTTATCATATATGTGTTAAGAGCGGTATCGCTGTTAGATTATCTGACTATAGATAACATCCATTCCTTTATCATATATGTGTTGAGAGCGGTATCGATGTTAGATTATCTGACTAAGTTGAGAGCGGTATCAATGTTAGATTATCTGACTAAGTTGAGAGCGGTATCGATGTTAGATCATCTGACTAAGTGCAGTATCGTTGTTAGATTATCTGACTAAGAGCGGTATCGATGTTAGATTATCTGACTAAGAGCGGTATCGATGTTAGATTATCTGACTAAGAGCGGTATCGATGTTAGATTATCTGACTAAGAGCGGTATTGATGTTAGATTATCTGACTTAGAGTGGTATCAATGTTAGATTATCTGACTAAGAGCAGTATCGATGTTAGAATATCTGACTAAGAGCGGTATCGATGTTAGATTATCTGACTAAGAGCGGTATCGATGTTAGATTATCTGACTAAGAGCGGTATCGATGTTAGATTATCTGACTAAGAGCGGTATCGATGTTAGATTATCTGACTAAGAGCAGTATTGATGTTAGATTATCTGACTAAGAGCGGTATCAATGTTAGATTATCTTACTAAGAGCGGTATCTATGTTAGATTATCTGACTAAGAGCGGTATTGATGTTAGATTATCTGACTAAGAGCGGTATCCATGTTAGATTATCTGACTAAGAGCGGTATCGATGTTAGATTATCTGACTTAGAGCGGTATCGATGTTACATTATCTGACTAAAATGAGAGCGGTATCGATGTTAGATTATCTAACTAAGAGCAGTATCGATGTTAGATTATCTGACTAAGAGCGGTATCGATGTTAGATTATCTGACTAAGAGCGGTATCGATGTTAGATTATCTGACTAAGAGCGGTATCGATGTTAGATTATCTGACTAAGAGCGGTATCGATGTTAGATTATCTGACTAAGAGCGGTATCGATGTTAGATTATCTGACTAAGAGCGGTATCTATGTTAGATTATCTGACTAAGAGCGGTATCGATGTTAGATTATATGACTAAGAGCGGTATCGATGTTAGATTATCTGACTAAGAGCGGTAACGATGTTAGATTATCTGACTAAGAGCGGTATCGATGTTAGATTATCTGACTAAGTTTAAGTCCAAAAGTAGGTCAATGTCAAGGTCAAAGTGAGATCAGGTGATGAGAAAATCAATCAATTTTGTAGCGAGGGGAATCAATGGAAGACCATGAAAATTAGTTTCAATTCAAATGGAGGCCAATGTCAAGGTCAAAGTGAGGTCAGGTGATGTGGGTGAGTTGATATTAATCAACTACATCATCCATGCAGGAATCTAATTTTGTAGGAAACATTATTGGTGCTAGACGAAATCTGTCATCTTGAAATTACCAAGACTTCGGACCTTTGAATTAGTCTGAGTCCTAAAGTAACTTGATATCAAGGTCAAAATGTGGTCAGGTGATGTGGGTGTATTGATAGTGTTCAAAGACATATGCAGATTCTTGGGGCATACAACTCTTGTAGACTCTGGTTACTATAGGAGCAGCAAGTGCATTTGATTAAGGAAAATGGTGTTGTATATCAAGCATTAAAAATTGTTGGTGGTGGATAACAATTAACTTAATAAGTTTTAAGCATAAGTCATAAAATCATAAAATTTATTAAAAAATTAAAGGGATCTTTTCACGGTTGGTAAATTGACAAAATTGAAAAAAGTTCTTTCAGATTCGCAAATTTTCTGTTTAGTTATGATATTTGTGAGGAAACAGTATTACTGAACATTTGCCATCTTCTAATATAGCCATTAAATGCATCTTTTGACGGTTTAAAAACCTAAAAATTATAAAGCGTTGCAACGCGAAATGATTGAATAATTTGTAGAGTTCTGTTGTTGTCATTTAAATTTGTGAAACTACGAAGATTGCTAATATAACGTATAAAATACGCATCCTATCTATGCTTGGCAGGATAGCTCAGTTGGCTAATGCGTTTTTACTTCAGGATTCCGGGGGTCACTGGTTCGAGCCCTGCTGCAGGCTACTTTTTTTTTCCTTTCTTAAATTTTATTTTTGATTTTTTACTGGAGCTTTTAAAATTTAATGTTTACATTTATCAATATAAAGCATTTAATGACAAACTTCAAAACATGCCAAAATCTGTGAAAAGGCCTCTTTAATTTACAAAGTTATCAATGTGTGCAACTATAACAGTAAACATGCTTAAGATTATGTCTTTGTTAATGTTTCTATACTCAATTATGAGATCATAGTTTGATTTTGATTAAAATAAACAATAGATATATTATTCCAATTTATTGATGAATTATGTAGTATTGTTATATTTTATGTTATCTTAATTGACATGAACACTAACATGTACATATAATTATATACATGTACGTAAGATTTTCTTGGTCCAGCAAATACAGATTACGGTCCAGCAAGTTTTGAAAGCTGGTCAAAACATTCCGAAAGAATGTCTGACAATTTTCTGGAGCATTAATGAAGTCTGTTTATATAAATCAGTATCAAAAAGTAATTTGTTTGTTAATGTAGCTGCTAGTGTTATGATTTACAGCTAATTTACAACAACCAAGCAATATGTGTTCATGCCCTAAGAGTCTCTCTGACCAAGCAATTTGAATCCCTTCTGTAACATATGGTTGGAATATTACCGGTAGTTAATCTTTCTGTCACATCAACAGGTAAATAGCAACTCTTTTAGCAATTTGCAAATACAGATATCTGAAGCTTAATGCAAATGTATAAGCATGTTTTTATTGCACTTTCATAGTGATATTGAATGATAGCTGGATATTGTACATTTGCTAATACTACTTACTGGTATGATACTGAAAGACTTTGTTTGAGAATAACATTTTTTAAATTGATGGTTAATGATTCTCTTACAGTTTTTTCATGCCTTTGTTACTCTATCTTTATATAATTTGTGAAAATAATATTTCTTCAACAGAGTCTGACTTTAATACATGACTGCATACATTTGTCATTATTATCAATTTATATCAGTAATCATACAAATCACTAATCGTGTGTTTCCAAGTTTTTAATTTAGACATGTGTAAAGCACACTTAAGCAGGGAAATTGTTGTCAGTTTAACATGCCACAATTTTCTGTTAAATGGACCCTTATGGCCTTATAGTAATGGCCATATTTAACAGTTGCAGGCCAACAGATATTTCTATTGTTATACAATAAAACACTGATAAAGCAAATGCTACAGTTAATTTATTATCATTTATTTCAGGTACATTTGATATGTATTTTTTTATTGTAATAATGTCATCTTGAACTTTTATGTTTATATTTGACAATTAGCCTTATTTTCAGATAAATGATAAACTGTGTATAAAAATGTTCCATGCTTTACAGCAAGACATTTCAATATCACTGTTTGTTTCTAAAATTTCGTTGTTGTCGTTGTTTAGACCGAATGAAAAAAGAATTAAGATCAATTATTTACTAGTACTCTGTTAAGGTAGGCAGGCTTTAACTATTATAATTTTTAACACCAAACAGAACCAGTGCTCCAGCTAGGCCTTAATGGAAGGGCGCTCCGCCCTGCCCTGTGAAGCCCCACCCTGGCCTTCCAAGGCCCCCCCTGCCCTTTTATTTAAAAAATATATATATTTATTTTTTTTACATGATAATTTATAAATAACTATTACATTGTTATTTATTTATTCCTCATTGTAGACATTTTATTTGCATGGTTAAATAATGGGAATGATATATTATAACAATTACTAATAACATAACAAGAGCACCACCTTGCGGATGCAGACCGCTCATCTATTTTCTTTTTAAAGGTGAAGGGACTCTCAATTTCAATCACAAAGGAGGGAGGGGTTGAGTGAAGAGGGGTGTATAGTGTAGGGTGTGGACATTTATTACATTATCCTCCAAAAATGCGGGAAAAAAAATGCAAAAAAAATTCCGGGGGGAGGGGGGGGGGATACTTGGGTGCGATGGTTGGACGGTATTTCAAAAATAAAATAATAAAATAAATATTTGTTAATATTTGTGTTTTTTAACCGTTTAAAAAAAAAAAAATTGGGGGGTGGGGTGGGGGTGTATAGTTTCAATCAAATCTTATCATAAATAAAGAAGTTATGGCAATTTTAGCAAAATCAACTTGCCAGGTACAGTACCCTCATGATAGTATGAAAGTATTTGAAGTTTGAAAGCAATAGCTTTGAAACTGTAGAAATAAAGTCGACCTAAACACAAAACTTAACCAAATTTTCAATTTTCTAAGTATAAAAAGGGCACATAATTCTGTCAAAATGCCAGTCAGAGTTACATAACTTTGCCTGCACAGTCCCCTTCTGATAGTTAGTAAGTGTTGCAAGTATGAAAGCAATAGCTTTGATACTTAAGGAATAAAATGGAACTTATCACAAAACTTAACCAAAATTTTCAATTTTCTAAGTATAAAAAGGGCACATAATTCTGTCAAAATGCATGCCAGAGTTATCTTACTTTGCCTGCCCAGTCCCCTCATGATAGTTAGTAAGTGTACCAAGTTTGAATGCAATAGCATTGATACTTTCTGAGAAAAGTTGACCTAAACTCAAAAATTAACGGGACGCCAATGCCGACGCCAAGGTGAACACAATAGCTCATAATTTTTTTTCAAAAAATATATGAGCTAAAAATGAATATGCAACAGGGAGCATTCCAGATATGCCTGCACGCCTTGAAGTGCCCTTTTGACAAAATAGCCCCCTCTGCCCTTTTCAAATCCTACCTGGAGCACTGAGAACAATTGTTAGAACCCAGCAATTACAGCCAGGTATTATGCTACAAAAGTATATTTTTTTAAACAAGTGTACAGTCTGAAATTTATAAAGAAAATCAATTTGTTTAAATACATTTCAAACTCGTATTATTTGTGAGATATAAAAAATGCATTTAATTTAAATTTGTGCATTCCACAGATCGGCTTAAATTATATTTATGTGCTTAAGGAAAATGTTTGCGTCAGTTGTGCAGGACTTGGGTATAAAAAATCACTGCTATTAAATTTACATTAGCTGTGGAATGTGAAATATCATGTGATAAACTGAAATAAAGACAAATGCACACCATACAAACATAATTTTGTAAATTGAACATAATTTGAAATAGTGAAAAATAAAATGAATAAATAAATAACATGCTTTTGTTCTTCGAACATACTTTAAAATAGTGAAATAAAAATGGCCCTTATAGTTGAAACCCACTGTATGTATTTTAGCTCAATTGCATTGAAAGCCCAAGACATATTGAACCAGTTTTGAGTCCCTTTCATCAGGGAACCAGTATAAGATATCACAAGAACGCTCAAAGATTGATGTTCAAACACCTTACCAACCGGTCGGTAGGGGGGACATACTATCCACTTTTCATCTGCGACATCTAGGGCCTTTATACAGGGCTTACTCTGCCATTCGCCATAGGACGACATATACCCCCAATAAACGCTTTGATAGAAGTTATGAGCATTTTTCAAAACCTAAACGCATATTTCGAAACCTAAACGCGGACCCTAAGTTCAAGGTCAAGGTCAAAGGGGTCAAAATTTGTGTGCGTATGGAAAGGCCTTGTCCATATACACATGCATACCAAATATGAATGGTACATGTACATCTGAAGCGACATAGAAGTTATGAGCATTTTTCGAAACCTTAACGCAAAGTGTAACGGACAGACAGACAGATGGACAGTGCGATCACTATATGCCCTCCTTCGGGGCCATAAAAAGATGTGTGAAACCCCAGGAAAAATAAGTGAAGAAGTTGAATGGGAAATTTCATTTCTAGATGGATTTTTTGTAGATTTCGGCTTAAAATTATGTTTTCTATCATTTTAGACATAAAATTGCCTAGATTGATGGATATTGGCATCTAGAGATGTTTTCTTGCAGATTTAACATGAAAGTGGTAAATGTTTGTTTGTTAACAAAAGGCTGGGGGCATAACTACAAAACCACAAGAAAAGCAGACCTGCGAGAATACCTGGTTTGAGTATATACAGCAATATCTTCATATTGATTAGATAAGTGATTTAACAGACAAACATATTTGACTTAAACTTTATTGGATAATTTACTTTCTATGATGAAAAGCCTTGAATTTTAACAGAAGAAAGATCTGACATACCATTCAAAGTAAAAAATAATAAAGTATATAACAATTTAAATATACAGAATTTTAGACATCAAATAAAATAAATATCTCAGTGATTTTCAAGCACTGTACAATTTTTTCTTTAAAAATTTAATTTAACTCTTAAAATTCAAATAGCGTCAGAGTCTGAGTTTGAATACCTTTAATAACCAAGAATCCTTTATAATGACAGCGAGAGTTGTTTTCTGGCAGATTTAACAATTAGATGGCCCAGATTTGTTTGTCAACAAAAGCCAGGGGCATAAAAGATATACCGCTATATAACCTGACTCGCATGATTATTGTATGACTATAGGCTATATTCCGCTTGAGTCGAGGGTAATTTTCATAAAAATATTACATTGCAAATTTGTTTCTTTTTCAAAAGGTTTATCATCTGTACACATGAAAATAATCGATTGTGTCAAACCGCCACATTGAAAACATGATGTCTTCTTGATCCATAGATTCTGATTGGCTGTTCCAATTCCAAGACTTGCATGCTATAAATTATTAAATAGCCTGAAAACTGTCAATGCAGGGGAGGTTATGAACAAAACATAAAGGAGGAAATATTTTATAACAACGTATCAAGTAATAATGAATTACAATATTTACCTGTTTTTGTTGCATATTTGATCAGCAAAACAATGGTGACTTTGTCAACACTTTTTTCATACGATTTCTATAACATTGACTCCAAAAGAACCAACAACTCAACAAGAACCTACAAAACTTAACTATGTGTTCAGTAGACAGTCATTAACAGGCTTGGCGAAATTGCCGGTCTGCCGGTCCTGACCGGCAGATTTCCGTTTGGTCCGGCAGGTTTAAAGGGGCCTTTTCACAGATTTTGGCATTTTTTAAACTTATTCATTAAATGCTTTATATTGATAAATGTAAACATTGGATCGTAGAAGCTTCAGTAAAAAATCAAGAAAAAAAATAAAAAAAGGAAAAGAACATTGCCCGGAGCAGGTTTCGAACCAGTGACCCCTGGAGTCCTGCCAGAGTCCTGAAGTAAAAACGCTTTAGCCAACTGAGCTATTCCGCCGAGTACACATGCTTGGCGTATTTTATACCTTATATAAGCAATCTTCGTAGTTTCACAAAATTTAACGACAAAAACAGAACTCTCCAAATTATTCAATCGTTTCGCGTTGCAACGCTTTATAATTTTTAGGTTTTAAAATCGTCAAAAGATGCATATAATGGCTATATTAGAGCATGGTTAATGTTCAGTATTACTGTTTCCTCACAAATATCATAACTAAAACGAAAACTTACGAATCTGTAACAACTTTTTTCAATTTTGTCAATTTACCAAAGCGTGAAAAGATCCCTTTAAGAAGAATGCCAGTCCTGGTGACCGGCAAAATGTTTCGCAAAATTGGCAATTGCGTGCTAACAAAAAAGTTCTTGATAGCTTTGACATATTTTTTGAGAAGTTAAGGACATTAAAATATTAATTTCTACATGAAGCATGGCTTTAAAAAGTTTGTTTATTATATATAAACAATGTTCTTGTGATATATATATAACATGCACTCGTCATAGGTCTCCAAAAATGTTATCATTTTACATTGTAAAAATGTACATGTACAAGTTAGTGTCCATTAACCTTAATTTTTTGTTTGATACTTCTTCTTGCTTTAGTTTACTTTGTTATAAAGCCTAAATGGATATCATTGGTCATTTAAATATAGTTTGACCAATTCGATACCCTTTTACATATTTCATTGGATGATCATCATCCACTATGTCGTTTTTACATTTCTATGGAAATTAAAGAAGATTGTCAAGACTTATCGGGACGAATTGATTAGTTAAACACCGAAAAACTGTTATCTTATTAGGATAAAGCACTGGCAGTGGCTTGGTGAGCTAAAATAAAAGGTTTGTACATGTACATAGATAGACATGATAGTTGTGTTGACAACACAACTTGTTGTTTTTTTCGGTCCAGCTAAAATAATTCCCGACCGGCAAATTTTCTGAAATGCCTGTCCGGATGACCAGCAGATTTTTTCCAATTTCCCCAAGCCTGCATGAAATTGCCCCATTTATTTATGTCATCAATTATAATTAACAGGTTCATAAGAAAGGGATTTGTACTGGTAAATGGATACTGATGAAACTGATTAAAAGCAATGTATGGACGTTCTATACAAACACTGTTACCAAAAATAAAACCCTGACACAAAAGAATGACACAAAATAAAACAGTATAATTGTCCGAACCTGTCCGAAATTAACGGTGTCGACAATCTAAGAAACCAAACATATCAACCAGTTACATTACCTTTGTTAGTTCGTATATTGATTATTCTGCAGATATATCTGGAAGAATTTAGGAAATCCCTAGAGCTAACCGCCAACCTGAGAGGAAATTTTTGGATACTCAGAGATTTTAGTTACCCCAAGTTCTCCTGGGATACAGAACACAGACCCACAATTAAACCTGGATGTAGTAATGTAAAACTTTATTATGATTTTATTGATTTGCTTGCAGATTTGAACCTTACTCAAATGGTGACTGAAAACACAAGAGGAAACAACATCTTGGACCTTTTCCTGACCTCTAATCATACTCTTGTTAACTCTGTAAAGACTCTTCCAGGCATTTCAGACCATGATATTGTATCTGTTATTTCAGATCTAAAACCAAAATTAACAAAACAGAAACCCAGGGTTGTACCGCTGTATAGAAAAGCAGACTGGTTTTCCTTCAAAACCCACATGAAAGGAGTGAGTGACAGGCTGCTTGAAAAAGGTGAAAGTACCTCGGTAGAAGAACTTTGGTCAATTTTTTCAGATGAGATATCAACTGGTATTAAACAATTTATTCCCTCAAAAACTATAGGTACAAGAAGATCATTACCATGGATTACCCAACCAATAAAACGACTAATGAGAAAAAGAGATGAAATTTATTTCAGACTCAAAAACAATGGAAGACATAAGACCAGAAATATGTTCCTAAATATTAAAAAAACCTTATCAAACGAAATACCAAAATTGCTTATAATAAATATATCGAGTCTATTTTAGGCATTGAAGACCCTGACATCCAAGAAAACAGATCCAACTTTAATCCGAAGAAACTGTATAGTCTCTTAAAAAACTCCAATCAAGACGCTCAAGGTATTTCTACTCTTTTTGACAATGTTTCAGGAAAATCAACTTCAGTGAATCAAGAAAAGGCCAATGTGTTGAACCAACAGTTCCAATCCGTTTTCACACCTATCTCCCCCCTTACCCTTTCTCAATCATGCCTCTCCTTTTTCAGAAATCTTAATGAAATTTCATCTTCATCTTTCAGAAAATTTCCAACACTGCCAAAGATCACAGTCAGTGTCAATGGGGTGCAGAAGCTGCTATCCAATCTTAAACCAGACAAGGCAGCAGGTCCAGACAACATCAAACCTCTTATTCTAAAAGAATTAAGTTCAGAAATTTCTCCAATAATAACACTCCTTTTTCAGAAATCCTTGGACACCGGAATTCTCCCAAAAGTATGGACATCTGCAAATGTAATACCGCTGTTCAAGAAAGGGAACAAAGAAGACCCAGCAAATTACAGACCTATCTCTCTTACCTGTATTTTATGTAAATCCTTAGAACATATAGTTGCTTCTAATCTTTCAGCTCATTTCAATAAATATAACATACTTAATGACATACAGCATGGTTTCAGAGAAAAGCGTTCCTGCGAAACACAACTTCTACAACTCATTGATGACCTGGCACGAAATATGACATCTGGAAAACAAACTGATCTAATATTGCTTGATTTCAGCAAAGCGTTCGACAAAGTGAACCATCTTAAACTGCTTTTCAAATTACAGGAACATGGTGTGGATACAGATACTTTTTCATGGATCAAATCATTCCTTATAGGTTGCACTCAACGGGTTGCTCTAGATGGAGAACTATCATCCGAGGTACCAGTGACATCCGGGGTACCACAAGGGTCTGTGCTTGGTCCGTTACTATTTCTTCTCTACATAAACGACTTACCTAAGTCTATTACCTCTCAAGTTCGCTTATTTGCAGATGACACTGTCGTATACCTAACAATCAACAATATGCATGACTGCCACACTCTACAAGAAGATCTAGATAATCTAATGAAATGGGAACATCTTTGGGACATGGAGTTCAACCCAAGTAAATGTTAAGTTTTAAGCATAACCAAAATAAAGCAAAATTCTTTTTTAATTACAGGCTCCATGGACAAATATTAGAAACTGTTGACAATGCAAAATATTTAGGTGTGGACATTTCAAAAGACCTTTCCTGGAACACCCATATAAATAGAATTACAAATAACGCTAATAAATCTTTTGGTTTTCTCCGCAGGAACATACAGACGAGAAATTCCAACATTCGCCAGCTCGCATACAAGACCATGATTAGACCACAGGCTAAATATGCTTCTTCTGTATGGAGCCCTTACACATTACATAATATACAAAAAATTGAAAATGTTCAGCGACGAGCAGTCCGCTGGGTCAAACATAACTATTCCCCATATGACAGTGTCACCTCTATGCAACAGGAACTTGGTTGGCAGACCCTACAAGAAAGACGAAATAACACTACATTAATAATGTTTTTCAAAATTGATCAAGGTTTAGTGGCTGTGCCCCTACCATCATATATCGAGCGACCCACCAGATTCACTCGTCACATGCATCCCCTCTCCTACAGACAGATACATACTACTGCAAATTATTATAAGTTTTCACTTTTTCCAAGTGCTTTTGTGATGTGGAACAACCTCCCCGCCACTACAGTTTTACATCCTGATCTTGAAGGGTTTAAGCAGTCCCTGCCTTCCCGCTCTGCCCCTTGAACTCTGGGAGACATGTTTTTATCAGTTTTTAACCTTAAATCACTTCACCTTTTAATAAATCTAACATACTTTTAACATTCTCACTTTTAACACTTTTACCTGCACTGACTGCGCACCTGCCGATAATACCCGAAAGGAGAGTTAGACAGTATATATAGATAGATATCTACCTATAAAACTATAAAAAATCTAAAATTGCCAAGAGAATGATAACGCTGTCGCCAATTTCGTTGTATTAATTGTCACGAATATTGGTTATCTTTGGTTAAAAATTAAAGGGGTGTTTATATATCAATTCCGAACATATACAATAATTTAATGATCAAAAATTAAAGAACGGATAAAAAACTTATCTAACATTTGTTAAAATTAAATATAAGCACCTTTTTTCAGTTTTTTTTCTATTAATTATACATTATTGTGCTCGTAAATACTTTTCTAATATGACGGTTCCGTTCAAATAATACGTCAAATGTTGAAATTGTACAGTCACTTCCGTCATGGAGTTGGCATTCCTTATTTTTGAATATTTGAGGTAAACAGACAGGTCCTAGATGTAAATGTCTCTAAGCTTAGCGTTCATGTGTTGTAACATACAATGATGCAGTTATTTAATTAGATGCGCATTGTCGAACGCAATCCCACGCATTCATAAATTTTATCTCATTTCGGATGGACTTTTCGGAAATCGCTGGTTTTAGTGATAGATGCAATACTCCAACTCCCAGCTATTGACCCTCCGGGTCGCTGGGAGTTGCAACTGGTTACGTCATTTTCCATGTCAAGTCCCCCGCCCAAAATCTGGGTGGTACTTTAATCAGTAATATTAGCAACATAAACTATTTTCTGGCATAAATAAACACAAACATATCATATATACTGCAACACGGTTGACTCGCGGTACTTGAAGAAAATTCACTTGCGTCTAGAAACGATCTTCATATATCAGATAAAAGATTTAAAGGACAATCATATTTAACTTAACTTTATTGGACAAAAGCCTTTTATGGCGAAAATCCTTCAATATTGACTGCCGTAGAAACAAATCCAACACCACTGTCCGCCATTGTTGTTTATTTTTTCTCCCGGTAGATTCGCGGTAAATAGGTTAAACAGCACCAATTTTAAATTAAACATGAATTATCAAAGTTCTGACATACTCTGACAAGTAACAATCAATAAAGTATATAACAATTTAAATATATGGAATTTAAAACATCAAATTAAATAAATAGCACAGTTATTTTTAGGCAATGTCGTATTTTTTTCGTTACCACAATTAACTGAACTATACAAATTCAAATATTGTTAAAGTCTGAGTTTTACGACATTTAATTACCAAAAATCGATTCCAATCGGTAGGGAGACATGTTTTCTGTCAGATTTGACAAGTAGGTCACGCAGGATTGTTAATAAACAAAATCCAGAGGGCGCTAATGAAATACCGCGACTCAACCCGACCCGCAACTTAACCGGGTTTGAGTATATATATCACTAATGCGCAAAATAAAACAACTTAAAGGATTTGGTGTGCTCGCATAATAATGATATTGATCCAAAGTTTCAGATACTTTAACGGTTCATGAACATGTGAAAAGTGTTGCAATGGAAAAAGCCGAAAATTCTGAATTAGAAAATACTCTATCGATTATCTCTGGAGTCCCCCACGAGGACTCATGTCTAATCAACCAATCGTAATACACCAACTTTCCACAGAACCTTCCTAAGATAGATGGAATTCGTCAATTCAAAGCTTCGTCTTTAGGTTTTATAACGGTTTTTTATAAACTTTTAGTTTTGAGCATTTATCCACACAAAAAACGCAAATTGATATCGATGGTTACAGGTATTGTGTTTGTTACGCTGTTTTAGGTTGATTGACATCGAATTTATAGACAAACTTGAGACTTATTATTTTGACATTGAATTTGGTTTAATCAAGAGGAACGATGAGCTGTACATATGTACCCATAAAAGCTCAGAGCATTCAAGAAGAGCTAGTTTAAGTGATAGATAACGATCCTTTATAATGCATGTATTGACATATTTACATGTAAGTTCTGAATCTATATATATGTATATATTTTGGAAACCTTTAAGTTAGCATTACAGAAATGCCATGTAGTCCAAAGATGCAATCCTTATGAAATGTCTTCGGGCCTCGTACATATCCAATTATAATTTGGAAAAGCAGCAAATGATTATATCATACAATTCCCTTAATTTGATCATAGCCTAATTCTGATCACTTTGTTAACATTAAGAATGCGTCTCTCTTGATAAAGTCACACGCATGAGCTCTTTTGTTTTACTAACATCACTACGCTTTAATAAATACAGAAAACTTCTGAAAAGACTAAAATAAGAGAAAAGCCAGTATAATTGTATTTTAAAATCTTTCTTCAACTGAAATTATCCAAATGTATGCCTATTCCAATCTTATTTTTCTGTTCTCTTCATTAAAATTGCACATAAACTGCAGACCACTGTAAACACAACAGTGTAAACACAAGACTTTCATGTATTTGATTTATATTAAAAAAATTATTTTACTGCTTCACGATTCCCAGAAAATGTTGCATGGACCAATTTGTGCGTGTACATCGCAAAAACAGGTGACATGACAATATACACATGCTCAGTGGGTAAACCCTGTCCCCATTGGATGCTAATTTTATCAAATCTTTTAAAAGTAACATATATTCCAAAATGTTATTTGAAGGAATTACAATTGTTTTTGTTTTTTCAATTCTTGAGCACTTTTTTGTGTCAATGTTGCTCAAAAGAAGATTGACTCATAAAACAGAAACATGTTAAGTTGTAAATAGAAGTTATAAACAAGTTTAATTAATCTTTTAGTTTCTATAAATATGTTCAGTGAATTAAATTTTTCAAGTTTTGTTGGCCTTATGCCTATTGCAATCTAGAACTCTCACTTCTCGGATGTGAAGTCTCTATCACAGTACACTATAAACAATTTGAACTACAATTTTATACGTGAAGTGACGTGATGTGCGCGATTTTAAACAACAATCAATACACCCACGCTTTCCATGCAAATGACACAACGTTGAACATGCAGCATAATTTTATGCCTTTTCTATTGAGGCAAAAAATCAACAGGACATAAATTACTGTTTATTTGAAGCTAGAATTTGTCAACCTCGCGTTAACATTTACATTCGGAAGTGTGTTTTGGATTACAATAGCGTTAACATTAACATTCAGGAATGGGATTCGGATTACATATTCATTTATGCTCATTGGAGATTTCAACAAAGCATTATAAGATGCGTAATGAAATCAACGATTATTTGTTAAAACGCTTTAAAAGTCAAAACAATATTTTGACAGTATAATGCATGAAATGCGTAATTTCCATAAGGATTGCTGTAATCGGTTGCCATCATCATTCTTCAAATTAAGTGGCCAAGATTTCTGTGGCAATTATATGTAGGTCACTAGTTGTCTGCATGATTGAACTACAAGTGTTGCATGCCTATCAGTGCTGTTGCTCATAAAGCGTGCGCTCTCATTGGTCAATATTGATTGTCTTAATATACAATGACGCTACACCTTAAAGCAGGCTTTAGTTGGGTAAAATGATACATGTTATTGACAGAGGATCGGAAATCGCTTTCAAACGGTTCGGGGAAGTCATTATTGCTTCGATCTTTAGAATGGCTAGTTGCAGAAACTGCAAAAATACATTGTTCAGGCGCCCCACGGACTTTGATTTCGAAATTCAAGCGCCCTGGTGTGGGACCATTCAATGGCCTGTGGAAACCACTGGTCAGGTTATCTATGCATTTTCAGTGGGATCGGACATCTGTTTCATGTAATCTTTAAATTGTTACATTTGTTAACATGCATTTATTTCTTCAGAATAATGTCCAGTGACTGTGTTAGTGTTTGTAAAATTCTTAACCACTTTTATTGTAAATATTTGCCAGAATTTGCAGAATTAGCTTTTAAAAATGGAACTCGTTCTTAAAGGGTATTATCAGATAATCATTATCTGATAATTTTATATAATAAATACCGTATAAGAATAACTTCCATTTTATGACTTCCTAATATGGCTAATGCGCAATTCCCATTTTGTTTAATTAGTATATGGTACAATAATTGTTTCAATAATTAATTATCTAACAAACCATAACGATAAAGATACAACTTGTTTGTGTGTGTTTTTATGTCCCCCACCCACTATAGTGGGGGTCATATTGTTTTTGCCCTGTCTGTTGGTTTGTTAGTGTGTTTGTTTGCCCCAACTTTAACATTTTGCTATAACTTTAGCAATAGTGAAGATAGCAACTTCATATTTGGCATGCATGTGTATCTCATGGAGCTGCACATTTTGAGTGGTGAAAGGTCAAGGTCAATTACCTGTATAAATAAATGTTTTGATACTGTATGATACATGAAATGCACAATTTCAAGGAGGATAACAACAAGGTTTTCATCTCCAAAGTAACTGTCCATAAGCCATTGAAATTATCGATTAATATTGACACAGGGTTATTCACGCATGACTAATCACAACTGCGCGAATCTTCGCGGCCATACTCTGATACTAGTGGCTTAGAAGTTTGGTTAAGGGTCAATTAAGATGTTATCAATAAGGGCGCATGGTGGCTTTTGCCTTTGAAAAGGGCAGAGTGGCGTTTATGAAAGGTGGCGTGGCGCAGTGCCACGCAAAATGGGCCTGGGAAAAGCACTATAATGGATAAAAATGGTAAAGGTCTATGTATGCAGTAAAGATCAATCATTTGTTATGTTAAATACAATTGCACTATGCAATGGATCTTCATGGAAAAATTTAAGTAAAACTTGCAGGAGTGCATTTATTTCTTGACACTGCCAAATATGTATAGAATTCTTGTTTTCATTTGTATTTCAGTTTTCTCTCAGAGATGTTTCTGTACCTGATAGCCATCTGTGTTTTCTTCATCATTGTTACCTTTGTGTTGGTAGTTGTGCTTAGACAGCTGATAAAGAAAAGAGCCAGTGAGCTTAAGGTATAGTTCTATAAACAGATTCCTATATTGCTTTGCAGTGAGCTAAATGTGTAGTACTATCAACAGATTCCTATATTGCTTTACTTCTTTATTTTGTATAGAAATCCCATGTATTGAAAAAAAATCTTGCTTTCATCAAACTTACATGTAGATAAAAGTTGTGCCATAGTATGCATTTCTTAGTTATGAGTGCGTTTAGAAAAAACATTTGTTAATTTAAAAAAAAGTTTGAGGGTCATATGGTAAATATCTTTATTTAAACAGTATAAGTAAATCTTCTATAGATTGCCTAACTAAATTATTGTGTTGAAAACATTTATAAAAGAGATCATAATTGATTTCAGGGATATCAATATATTCTATGCAAACATTATATTTACTGAATCTAAAAAAAATATATGAATTTTAGGAAGGAATATTAAAATGTTTTATAATTTTTTCCATTTATCAAATTTTGATCACTTCAATTAAATTCGTATAAACAATGGTTAATGTAAAACCAACAGTTTAACTATGGTATGTTTGTCTATGTGTGTTGTACACAATTCCACAAAATGGTGGGGATTTCCAATAAGTGTACATGCTTTGGTTGGGTTTTCTACTGTACCAGAGAATTTTTTTTTTAAACGTATACAACTCTAATTCTAATTTGTTTTCTGGTAACACTTTCTGAATATTTATTTCAGTTTTTAATTCATCAAACTTATATCTGTTTATGTTTTTTAGTAAGATCATATATACTCGCTTACATGGTAGATTAATCAGGGCTAACTCTGCCATTCATTACATTGGCCAATGGCTACAAGTAAGAAAATTTAGCTGAAGAAACTTTCATTTGGCATTGAAAAAAAAATCATAATTAACAGTATTCGAATTCTGAAGTAAAATGCTATATTTGGGTAGAGCAATTTTTGATCCAGGGAAAGCCCTAAATAAATGACTATAAACATATTTACATGTACATTGTTCATATCGGTAACAGTGAATATTTAAATTGTGCCAGAATATTTGAAAATTTTATTATAAAAACTGATATCATTACTTTGTGAGTCTGGACTCTCTCTGTCTGTTGGGATACCTCTTACGGTTGGTGAAATGAAGTTTTTATCGTAAGAAAATTGGCAATAGTATTATCATTGTGTATAAAGTATCTATTAGTGCAGGACAACCATTGCGTATTGTTAATTGTTTTTATTACAGAGAAGTCGTGGGTGGGGGAGGCACATAGTGGTTGGGTTTTTCCATCCGTATTGCAACGCAGGAGGAGGTGGGGAACGGGTTCTATGGGTCGCCATTTGTGCCATACAGAACAAGTAGGTCTCATACAAGTGGATATTTGTTGATTTTGGTGCATTTTAAGCTCACATGAGCGCATGGTGCTCATGGAGAGCTTTGAGGATACCGTGTTGTAAGTTGTCTGTCAGTGGGTGCATGTGTAGAAATTTCTTGTAACAACTTCCCCTCCTAAACCTTTAAACAGATTTGGCGAAACTTCACATTAATGATTCTTTGCAGACAAAGACCCTCATTCAAAGTTGTTCAAATTTTTCTTGTCGGTTGCACATGTATGTCAGCATAGTTAAAAACAGATTTTCAATAATACATTAAAAAAAATCTCCCTTGAAGCCACTAGGCTCAGTGGTGTGACGTCATTGAGTGGTCTTCAACCTAGTTTGTTCACATCATGCCCCTGAAACTGTAAGGTCAAAAGGTTTGATATTTAGCATGATGATCCTCTACCAAGATTGTTAAAATCATGTACCTTGGGTAAAAATTAGCCCCCAAGGCTGAGGTATTATGGGTGTAACATTTCATGGTGGTCCTCTTCCAAGTTTGTTCAAATAATTCCTGGTTTTATCAGCATGACCATCAGAAGGTTAAGCAGTTTTCCTTATATGGCTATAATGTAACCTTGTGAACACTGAAAAGTAATATATTTTTGCCCAATCTTCATGAAACTTGCTCAGAATGTTTGTTCTAATTAAAGCTTGGCTGATTCCTAAAACGGCTACTGATACATCAAAAAGCTGAAAAGTACAGTTTCTTTTGTTCTTAGGTTAGCAACTTTTGGCCTTTCAGGTCCCCTTTTCATAATTAATGACTATTAGAAAATCATATTTTCACAAGTGACATAGTTTTGTCTGTTACTTTTTAGCTCACCTGTCACGAAATGACATGGTGAGCTTATGTGACCGTGTGATGTCCGGTGTCCGTATGTGTGTGCGTGTGTTCGTCCGTCCGTCCGTCAACAATTTGTTTGTGTAGACAGTAGAGGTCACAGTTTTCATCCCATCTTTATGAAATTTGGTCAGAATGTTTATCTTGATGAAATCTGCGTTGGGATTGTATTTGGATCATCTGGGGTCAAAAACTAGGTCACTAGGTCAAAAACTAGGTCACATAATAGGTCAAATTATAGAAAAACCTTGTGTAGACAATAGAGGTCGTAGTTTTCATCCAATCTTTATGAAATTTGGTCAGAATGTTTATCTTGATGAAATCTGGGTTGGGATTGTATTTGGGTCATCTGGGGTCAAAAACTAGGTCACTAGGTCAAAAACTAGGTCAAATAATAGAACAAGCTTGTGTAGACAGTAGAGGTCACAGTTTTCATCCAATCTTTATGAAATTTGGTCAGAATGTTTATCTTGATGAAATCTGGGTTGGGATTGTATTTTGGTCATCTGGGGGTCAAAAACTAGGTCACTAGGTCAAAAACTAGGTCAAATAAAAGAAAAACCTTGTGAAGACAATAGAGGTCGCAGTTTTCATCCAATCTTTATGAAATTTGGTCAGAATGTTTATCTTGATAAAATATGGGTTGGCATTGTATTTGGGTCATCTGAGGTCAAAAACTAGGTCACTAGTGTCAAATAATAGAAAAACCGTCAACAATTTGTTTGTGTTAGTAAGGGTGTCACGTTAAAACGTTTAAACGGTCGCGTTTTGTGTTTTGCTGAAAAACGTTTACCAAAACAGTAAACGTTTAAACGACAGTCAATATCAATATAATAAATATTGGGGTGCTCATAACGTAGCCGACTAGCCGTACGAAGTATATCGATGACAAACTGCGAAACCGGGTACTTGCGGTAAATCTGGGCTACCGAATTCAGCAATAATTTATTTCTGATTGGTAAGCGGATGGCACAGACATGAACGGAAACTAACGGAAAATCTTCGCTACTTTCCGAAAATCTTACAACTTGGCAACGAAACAGTGCATATTCTTCATCTTGAAATATTTTAAGAGATTGATTAGCCAAGTCAAACACTGCGGTAGCATGTTGAAAAGCAATATTTTAACCAAATTATATATTGATTACGTTTTTGCTAGTTAACTGGTTTTTCATTTTCTGCGGTCAAACAATATACGTATTGTATTTCATATGCAAAATACGTGCATTTGTTTCGGAGTGTCGTTTTTGGAAACCGTATTTTTCATTGATTTTACATTATTTTCGACGTTCTTTAAATTGTTTTTATAGAATGACGAATACACATGTGGTGATTCGGATGCTCTGTTTTATAATATTTTATGGTTTTAATATGACGTCATTGCGCGAATGGGATATGCACTGAATATAACTTCCGTAAATAAAATACTATTTTCGGCTTGGAAATGCGATGGTACTGATGCTTTTAAAAAGGACATAGGGATACCCTTTAAACGGTATAGTTTCTTTTATTTCATTTCGTTTAAACGTTTAGAAAAATCTGTAAACATGACACCCTTAGTAGACAGTAGAGGTCACAGTTTTCATCCAATCTTAATAAAATTTGGTCAGAATGTTTATCTTGATGAAATCTTGGTTGGGATTGTATTTGGGTCATCAAGGGTCAAAAACTAGGTCACTATGTCAAAAACTAGGTCACTAGGTCAAAAACTAGGTCACTAGGTCAAATAATAGAAAAACCTTGTATAGGCAATAGAGGTCACAGTTTTCATCCAATCTTTATGAAATTTGGTCAGAATGTTTATCTTGTTGAAATCTGGGTTGGGATTGTATTTGGTTAGTCAGGTGAGCGATTCAGGGCCATCATGGCCCTCTTGTTACACTTAGTTTGCCTTTTTAAATTACTTTACTACATGTACTTGAATCAGGAAGCAGAAAACTTATTATACCAATTTTATCTTTGTGATTTTTAGCTCCACTGGCCGAAAGCCAGCGGGGCTTATGTCATGGTCCTGTCTCCGGCGTGCGTTAACTTTTTCTTCCCCTCCTAAACTACTGGTCCAATTCTGATAAAATTTCTCAGGAATGTTCATGTGGTGAACCTCTTTCGAATTTGTTCAAATTATGCCCCTGGGGTCAAATTTGACCCAGCCCCGGGGGTAAAAAAATTGAAACTTTGCTTATATAAGGCATATTATGTGCAAACTTTAAAAATCTTCTTGTCCATAACCATTGGGCCTAGGGCTACCAAATTTAGTATGTAGTGACATCTTATAGTCCTCTACCAAGTTTGTTTAAATTATGCCCCTGGGGTCAAATTTGACCCTGCCCCGGGGGTTAAAAAATTGAAAATTTGCTTATATAAGGCCTATTTTTTGCAAACTTTAAAAATCTTCTTGTCCATAACCATTGGGCCTAGGGCTACCAAATTTGCTATGTAGTGACATCTTATAGTCCTCTACCAAGTTTGTTCAAATTATGCCCCTGGGGTAAAATTTGACCCTGCCCCTGGGGGTTAAAAAATCGAAAATTTGCTTATATAAGGCCTATTTTGTGCAAACTTTAAAAATCTTCTTGTCCATAACCATTGGGCCTTGGGCTACCAAATTTGCTATGTAGTGACATCTTATAGTCCTTTACCAAGTTTGCTCAAATTATGCCCCTGGGGTCAAATTTGACCCTGCCCCGGGGGTTAAAAAATTGAAAATTTGCTTATATAAGGCCTATTTTGTGCAAACTTTAAAAATCTTCTTGTCCATAACCATTGGGCCTAGGGCTACCAATTTTGCTATGTAGTGACATCTTATAGTCCTCTACCAAGTTTGTTCAAATAATGCCCCTGGGGTAAAATTTGACCCTGCCCCAGGGGGTTAAAAAATCGAAAATTTGCTTATATAAGGCCTATTTTGTGCAAACTTTAAAAATCTTCTTGTCCATAACCATTGGGCCTAGGGCTACCAAATTTGCTATGTAGTGACATCTTATAGTCCTCTACCAAGTTTGCTCAAATTACGCCCCTGGGGTCAAATTTGACCCTGCCCCGGGGGGGGGGGGGGGTAAAAAATTGAAAATTTGCTTATATAAGGCCTATTTTGTGCAACATTTAAAAATCTTCTTGTCCATAACCATTGGGCCTAGGGCTACCAAATTTGGTATGTAGTGACATCTTATAGTCCTTCACCAAGTTTGGTCAAATTATGCCCCTGGGGTCAAATTTGACCCTGCCCCGGGGCTCAAAAAATTGCTCATTTGCTTATATAAGGCCTTTTTTGTGAAAACTTTAAAAATCTAACTGTCCATAACCATTGGGCCAAGGGCTACCAAATTTGGTTTGTAGTGACATCTTATAGTCCTCTACCAAGTTTGTTCAAATTATGCCCCTGGGGTCAAATTTGACCCTGCCCCAGGGGGGTTAAAAAATTGAAAATTTGCTTATATACGGCCTATTTTGTGCAAACTTTAAAAATCTTCTCGTCTATAACCATTGGGCCTAGGGCTACCAAATTTGCTATGTAGTGACATTATTATATTACATAAGTGATTATAGTCCTCTACCAAGTTTGTTCAAATTATGCCTCTGGGGTCAAATTTGACCCTGCCTTGGGGGTTAAAATATTGAACATTTGCTTATATAAGGCCTTTTTTTGTGAAAACTTTAAAAATCTTTACGTCCATAACCTTTGGGCTTAGGGCTACCAAATTTGGTATGTAGTGACATCTAATAGTCCTCTACCAAGTTTGTTCAAATTATACCCCTGGGGTCAAATTTGACCCTGTCCTGGGGGGTCAAAAAATCGAAAATTTGCTTATATAAGGCCTATTTTGTGCAAACTTTAAAAATCTTCTTGTCCATAACCGTATGGCATAGGGCTACCAAATTTGGTATGTAATGACATCTTATAGTCCTCTACCAAGTTTGTTCAAATTAAGCCCCTGGGATCAAATTTGACCGTTCCCCAGGGGTCACAAAATTGAACATATGCTTATATTGGGCCCATTTTGTGCAAACTATAAAAATCTTCTTGTCCATAACCATTGGGCCTATTTCTACCAAATTCGGTAGGTAGTGACATATAATAGTTCTCTACTTAGTTTGTTCAAATTATGCCCCTGGGAACAAATTTGACCTTGCCCCAGGGGTCACAAAAATGAACATATGCTAAAATAAGGCCTATTGTGTGCAAACTTTAAAAATCGTCTTGTTCTTAATCATAGAGCCTAGGGCTACTAAATCTGGTATGTAGTGATATCAAATAGTCCTCTTCCAAATTTGTTCAAATTATTCCCCAGGGATCAAATATGACCCGGCCCCGGGGGTCACAAAACTGAACATATGACGTTTACCAGTGGAGATTACTGCAGCCGTTTGGCTGTGACCAACAACAACATCAACATCTTGTAAACATGAGATAAAACCCTGTCATTTAGTGCCATTTTAGGTCAGATGGTGACTGCTTACAAAGGCATTGAAGTAAGAACATGTGTTATGAATGTTTTTCTTACAAACTGAAAAAAGTTGGGTTTTATTTAAATATGTCGAAAGTGACCATATATCCGGATGAAAATATTTTGGATGACATGTTAATTTCATGTCTTTTTTGTAGTGTTTAAACCAGTTTAATAATATATTATTGATTTTAAAAACACAACTTCCATGAACATAATTATTTCAAGAAGTCAATATATGATACTGCACGGTAAACTCAAACTTTGTATCTAAGAGCTAAGAGAAGGTGTTGAAATTAATGAAGTGCAATGTTCTTAACTATCGTATATGCTGCTTTTTAATAACTAATGATTCATTGTTCCATTTGTGACTCATGAATTGTGGATATGATTGTCAATTGCTCAACAATCCATATATATTTCTGACCATTTTATAATTTTCTTAATATAAGTTATGAATTGATCTTAGAAGTCAAATGTATTACTTAAGTAAATACATTTATAAATATAAAGAAATAATCTCTCAAATTGGGCAAGTCCAAAATGTGTTGTTTGGTAAAGGGTTAAGGCATTTTGATTCCTATGGGTCTTGTGAATCTGTTTCAAATCAAATGCGTAGATTTGATCTTCAGCATCTAAAAATATGTGAAATAGAAAGAACAACAATATCTTTTGGAGAGATAAATGTACCTACGTTATAAGCAAAGGACCTGTCAACAATTCCTGGGCTTTTAAGTCTGTTTAGTTAACACGGTAACTTTTTCCATATATAAAAATGCTCACCCTTCCAACTTTAAACCCCCAGTGGGACGAGGGATAGATAGAGAAAGTCACATGCTTGAGTACATTTCAACCCATGCGCATTGCACGTTTTTTTCGCAAAGAAAAAACAGTGGAGCGATACAGGGCCATCATGGCCCTCTTGTTTACAATGTACTTCAAACTGTTTGGTGGGTTTTGTTCAACATTGAACAGCTGAATTATGTTAATGTGTAGATGATCAAAAAAGGAAGACGTTTTGGCTGCAACCAGTTTTGGCTTAATTTTTCCCTTTGCTTTTTTGTTCACTATAGAATGTATTGTGGTTTTATTTTGGTCCAAACACATGTCATGGGAATATCAGTGTTTTAAATTTTAGGTTTAAACTTGCTTTTTATCAATTTAAAATGTCAAGCATTGAAAATCAAGATTATTTATTTATTTTCTTTAAGTATTTCAAAACACTTTCTTGGAATGCAATACGTTTGTATTCTACTTCCAGTATCAATGTTAAAGGCAATTCATGCTTCACATTTTAGATACCCAGATATTCGCTGTTTAGTGTATTCTGGGGACTGTGATGCAACAGAAGCTGAAATACTCTTCAAAGCTCAACAACGCTTCAACATTTCTCTTCCAAAGCCTGTGGACTTCATTTTCCTTAGAAGTCGAAACTGGGTGGAAGCACACAAGTATCCAATGTTCACTTTGCTCGGACAAAGTTTCGGATCTTTAAAATTGGGCTGGGAGGCCTTAACTTCTTACGTGCCAGATGTATACATTGATACCATGGGATATGCTTTTACCCTTCCATTATTTAAATACTTTGGTGGATGTAAAATCGGTTGCTATGTGCATTATCCAACAATAAGCACAGATATGCTGGAACGCGTATCACAGAGGGAGGAGTCATTTAACAACATGTCTGTTGTTTCAAGAAGTGTTTTGCTAACTAACTTGAAGATTCTGTATTACAAGATGTTTGCTTCAATGTATGGCTTGGTTGGTGCAAGAAGTGACATTGTCATGGTGAATTCCTCATGGACCTATGGACACATCAAGACCCTGTGGAAGGTTGCTGATAAGACCGTCCTTGTCTATCCACCCTGTGATATTTCTGAGTTCATAAAAATAGATCTGTTGAAACATCGAAACAAGTCAGTGAAAACTATTTTGTCCATAGCACAGTTCCGTCCAGAAAAAGATCACAAACTACAACTGAAAAGTTTCCATGAGTTTCTAAGCCACGTGAATGCAACTGATAGATCGAGGTACAAGTTGCAGTTGGTTGGCGGTTGTCGTGACAGCAAGGATGCTGAAAGAGTCGAAGAACTCAAGGCCTTTGCAGAGGAGCTGCACATCTCAGAGCGGGTGGAGTTCAAACTGAACGTCTCATTTGAGGAGCTGAAGACTCTCATGTCCCAGGCACTCATAGGACTGCACACGATGAGGGATGAACACTTTGGCATAGGTACACCGCTTTGTGAAATACACCTTACAACTATAATATGAATAGGCTTTTGTTAAATATTTCTCAAAACATTCTTAGTCATGGTGTGTTCATTCATGTTCATGATTGCCTAGTACTGCCTACTGTGCTATACTGCTCTATTCCTGCCAAAAATGAAACATTGTAGCAATAATATTTCATTATTTCTTAAAACATGCTGGCATACAGGTATGATAAACATGTTACAGCCTTATTATTTTGTAATGTATCAGACTCGGCATGAAAAAATGGCTTCACAAAGCCTTGCCATTAGTTTGTTCTAAGCTTCACCTGATATAATGCAAAATGAAAGGGCAATAACCTGTTATTCTATATGACGATACATTAAAAATGTATAATTTCCTGATAATTTAGTAAATTTTAAAAGAGAACTCTGGGGCCATGAATTGGTGAATGACATTGGCACATAGGCAACTTCAGTCTTGGATTGCTGTTAAAAAATATATAATTAATATTTTTAATACAACTTCATCATCTATCTACAATCTACCTTGGGGATGTGTATGGGTAAGATAAGACTAGAGTCACTATTTTTACAAAATATGGAACTGCTTCTCTGCTCCCAAGGAAAATTAAAAAACATTTGGTTTTCACCATTATTTCTGTTGCACCTTTTATCAATTTACTCTGAACTTACAGGAGTGGTGGAGCTGATGGCAGCAGGCACATTGACACTCGCCCACAATTCTGCCGGACCCAGAATGGATATACTGACACTGTATGACGGCAAACCAACTGGTTTTCTAGCAACGGATTCCACATCGTATGCTGATGCCATAAAGACCATTTTTAATCTCACAGACACTGAAAGGACAGACATTTGTGAAAATGCTCGGAGATCTGTGACTCGATTTTCTGAGTCTGAGTTTGAGCAAGGGTTCTTGAGAGCATTTGAATGTTTGCTTGGAAATGTATTGTAGTACATGTATGGGTTCTTTTTTAAGTCTCACAATAATGAAATTGTTTTTATCCCCGCGGAAAAAAAATTCGGAGGGGATATAGTAAGTGGTCCTGTCCGTCTGTCCGTCCGGCTGAAACTTTGTCCGGAGCATAACTCCAAATCTATTAAATGGATTTACTTTAAACTTAGAATATAAACAGATGGCAACTAGGAGAAGTGCAGTGACCAAGAACCATAACTCTATCTACCTTAGTTTTTGAATTATCTCCCCTGTTATTTAACTTTAAAGTAAAGTTTTGTCCGGAGCATAGCTCTTAATATACTAAAGGGATTTTCTTGAAACTTGAAATATAAACATATGGCAACTAGAAAAAGTGCAGTGACCAAGAACCACAACTCTATCTACCTTAGTGTTTGAATTTTCTCCCCTTTTATATGATTTTAAAGTAAATTTTTGTCCGGAGCATAACTCTAAATCTACTGAAGGGATTTACTTGAAACTTAAAATATAAACAGATGGCAACTAGGAGAAGTGCAGTGACCAAGAACCACAACTCTATCTACCTTAGTTTTTGAATTATCTCCCCTTTTATATGATTTTAAAGTAAATTTTTGTCCGGAGCATAACTCTAAATCTACTAAGGGATTTACTTGAAACTTAAAATATAAACAGATGGCAACTAGGAGAAGTGCAGTGACCAAGAACCACAACTCTATCTACCTTAGTTTTTTAATTATCTCCCCTTTTATATAATTTTAAAGTACATTTTTGTCCGGAGCGTAACTCTAAATCTACTGAAGGGATTTACTTGAAACTTGAAATATAAACAGATGGCAACTAGGAGAAGTGCAGTGACCAAGAACCATAACTCTATCTACCTTAGTTTTTTAATTATCTCCCCTTTTATATAATTTTAAAGTAAATTTTTGTCCGGAGCATAACTCTTAATCTACTGAAGGGATTTACTTGAAACTTGAAATATAAACAGATGGCAAGTAGGAAAAGTGCAGTGACTAAGAACCATAACTCTATCTACCTTAATATTTTAATTATCTCCCCTTTTATATAACTTTAAAGTAAATTTTGTCCGGAGCATAACTCTAAATGTACGAAAGGGATTTACTTGAAACTTGAAATATAAACATATGGCAACTAGGAGAAGTGCAGTGAACAAGAACCATAACTCTATCTACCTTAGTTTTTGAATTATCTCCCCTTTTATATAATTTTAATGTAAATTTTTGTCAGGAGCATAAGTCTAAATCTACTGAAGGGATTTACTTCAAACTTCAAACTTTAACAGAAGGCAAGTAGGAGAAGTGCAGTGACTAAGAACCATAACTCTATCTACCTTAGTGTTTGAATTATATCCCTTTATTTCATTTCAAAGTAAATTTTTGTCCGTAGCATACTGAATCCCTTTATTTGTTTTTACAAATATTATTCTACTCTCTAAAACAAATGTTGTCATACAAGCAAACACATTTAGGCGGGGATTTGGCACTACTGTGACAAGCTCTTGTTCTGATACTGTTATTCACCTTATCCCATTTCTTACTATGAACCTGTTTGATGCTTTATGTTTGAGAGCGTATTGATGGAAAATGCTTGTTTACCAACATCGAGCTTTTCCTAACAGGTTTTATTGATATAGTTATATGTAAATGTGCATAGAGATTAAAGCGTTTATTTTCGACTATTTATTTATTTGTTGTGTATGAATTATCCAGGAACAGACCTTTGAAACAATGATACTGAAGTATTCTGCAAATATTCGTGAAATTTGCTTTCATGATTGAGGTTAATCATAATAAATTTGTTCTTGAATTAAAACAAAAACGATTTTAAACTTAGATCAATTCCCCTTGTGATGTTTTGTCTATGTGTCTATGTGGCATATAAATAATATAATATGCTTATGCTAGAGGCAATTCCTTTTAAACACAGCCCTTTTAATTGTTGCATGTTGACTTTATGAACAGTTTTGATTGTTATGGGTAACAATAATATAAAATGTAGTTGACTTGTGCATAATGATTGTTTATTTCATTTGTTACCTTTTACTCACAAGCTATGGACCTTTATATCTCCTCTATGGAATGTGAAGGGAACATTTATTTTTAAGTTCACATAGTGGCATGCAACTTATTTATTGAAACTTGTTAACATTGCTGTGGGTATAGATTTTATTCACAAATCATTGTAGCAAATTGAGCTGAAGTATGAATTGTTGTTGCAATTAAGTGTCCATTTGACTACTGTTGAAATTGAAGAAGAATAATATACTATGTTTGTGATTTTTTATTAAAAGTCAATTATTGCATACACAGATCAATTTATAGATTTTTGTTGCATACAATTAAATTTCAACAATCTCTAATACAAACTCCCTGTATATGATCTTTTGAATGTAATTGTTTAAAATGATATGGGAATATACTAAATAAAAATATTTCATTAAATTTGAGGCTATAACAGCTTTATTGGTAACCAGGTATAAAGCCTTGTCACACAGTGAATATAAGAAGAACAAAATAATTAATAGTGTTTGGTTTGATCCATTTAAACTGACAATTAATAGAAAAAGCAAGTTTCCTGTTTGTGTTGTTGTCGTCTGCTCATGAACTTGGTCAACGTTTCATTTCATAATTATGTGTCTCATCAAAAATTATCAGTCTGTTGAAACACGGTTGCTTCACTTTGATCTTCAGTTACGTCATTCTGGATAACATAAAAAGGAACTTATTCACAGATTTTCGAATTTTGGAACTGTCAATTTTTAGCTCGGCTGTTTTCGGAGAAAACCCGAGGTATTGTCATAGCCAGCTCGTCGTGTCCGCCGTCCGTGTCAAGGTTTGTAAAGGTTTTTAACATTGGCTCTAAAATATAAGTCCTTCCAACCACAACTTTGAAACTTCATATGTAGATGCATCTTGATGATTTTTACATGCCACACCCATTTTTGGGTCACTAGGTCAAAGGTCAAGGTCACTGTGACCTCTAAAAAAATAAAAAAAATAATTCTGACAAGCTTTCGCAGCCAAGCGTGGCACCCGTTATGCGGAGCTCTTGTTCAACTTATTGTCACAGAATGTAAAAAAGAACATGGAAAATCAGGGAGCAAAATAACAATTATTACGTAAACTCATGCTAAAAAAACATTTTCCTAGACAAATTATTCACATTAAAAATTTATAAAATTATAAAGCATTACACATGCGAAAAGAGTGGACAATTTTGAATGCTTCTGTTGTTTGAGCTCACCTGAGCACAATGTGCTCATATTGAGCTTTTGTAAACACCTTTTGTTTGTTTTGCGTCGTGCGGTGTCAATATTTGCCTTGTTAATATTCAGATATTAATATATAGGCAACATTTATTGTCCGATCTTCATGAAATTCGGTCAGTAGATTTGTGCTTATTGATATCTTGGTTGAGTTCCAAAAATGGTTCAATTTGATTGCAAAAAAATGGCCGCTAGGCGGCAGGGCATTTTTCCTTAAGAGGCTATACTATATATGTCTATAGTAAAACCTCGTTAACCATATAGTGGCCACATTTATTGTCTGATTTTCATGAAATTTAGTTGAAAAATATGGCCGCCAGGGGGCGGGGCATTTTTCCTTATATGGCTATAGTAAAACCTTGTAAACACTCTAGAAGCCACATTTATTTCCGATCATCATGAAACTTTGTCAGAAGATTTGTCCATAGACTTATAAAATACAAAGATTGGAAACTTCACGCTTTATCTTTCTATCTCGTGGGGGGGGGTCGTGTGATCAAGAAACCGATAAGATAGCAATGCGTCAGTAGCAATGGCTACGATTATCGAGCAAAGTTATGCGAAAATGTTACGGCGCAATAGAAATGTGGCTTTAACTTGGTCAATAATGATCTGATTTTTATAAAATAAAGTTTCATAGAAACATTAGTAATTATGCTTTAATAAATTCTCGATTTTATTTAGCTTGAATAAGAATTTATTATGCCGCGATGATTGAAGAAATAGCGCTATAAGAATTTCCAAATCGCGGCGAGAATGCGGTTGAATAGTTTACTTGAAAGGCTTTTGCTGATAAAATATTCTTGTATACATTTTTATTTCTAACATATAAAACAAGCAAATTCATTGAATTGATATCCCCCGCCAATATTCATCCGGACACAACAGTTTTTTTAGACGGATGGACAATGCACGTTGACCTCAATGTGTGACCTTGACCTTAGCCCCTAGGATTATGGGTGTTGAATGTGAAGCACCCCCAGAATATTGAGAACAACTATGGCATGTTTCATGGCATAGTATAGGAATGACTTAATAATGAATAATTCATCAAATGTGTGAACTTTTACCTCAATGTGTGACCTTGACCTTAGCCCCTAGGATTATGGGTGTTGAATGTGAAGCACCCCCAGAAGATTGAGAACAACTATGGCAAGTTTCATGGCATAGTATAGGAATTACTAAATAATGAATAATTCATCAAATGTGTGAACTTTGACCTCAATATGTGACCTTGACCTTAGCCCCTAGGATTATGGGTGTTGAATGTGAAGCACCCCCAGAAGAGTATAGGAATGACTAAATAATGAATAATTCATCAAATGTGTGAACTTTGACCTCAATGTGTGACCTTGACCTTAGTCCCTAGGATTATGGGTGTTGAATGTGAAGCACCCCCAGAAGATTGAGAACAACTATGGCAAGTTTCATGGCATAGTATAGGAATGACTAAATAATGAATAATTCATCAAATGTGTGAACTTTGACCTCAATGTGTGACCTTGACTTTAGCCTCTAGGATTGTGGGTGTTGAATGTGAAGCACCCCCAGATGATTGAGAGCAACTATGGCAAATTTCATGGCTCTGATTCATGTTTTAATGGAGATCAAGCTCTAAGCTAATATTAAAAAGCATTGTTCAAGATACAAAGGGCCATAACTCCGTTATTTACAGATGGTATACAATGCCATTTGGCGTGCATCATCCTCTTATCCATATATATACTCTTATCAAGTTTCAATGAAATCCGCCAAAGCACTTCCAAGATATGGCTCCGGACGGAAAGACGGACGGACAACACCGAAACAATATCCCTTCGCCTATGGCGGGGAATAATAATATTATTTAAAATCGGATGTATATATATGTGGACACAAAGATCGAGGTTTCTGATAAAAACAACATTACAGTATAATAAATGCTATGTCGTTCGATCCAAAAACGGTTTCAGTCCGACTTATTTCAATTTTGATTCTGTAGATGTTTCAATTTTTTAATTATCCACTTTTTATTTCTATTTAGATCTAATTCATGAGTTATAGGATATTAAAGTTTTGTTTGTAATATCCAGTTTTTTTTCTGTTCATAATTAATAAAAGCTTTAAGTTTCCTGGACTAGGATTTGGCAAAAGAAAAAAAAAACATGGTCGGATCAATTACAAACTGTAAAATATGTTTTGTTTGTTTTTTCTTTATCTTGGGAATTAATTAAAAGAAGGGATCCTAACTTAAATTATCAGTTTATGTTGTTGATTGATTTTAATTGTGTGATCAGTGGCCGCGGCCGGCAAATTAATTCTTTAATTGTCATTTTGATGTCCAATTAAGGGAAGTTTTTGTTGTAAATGTTTTAGATTCTAATATACTTGTTTGTATGTTATATAGTATGTTATAAACATGGTGAAATGCTGTATGAAAGTAAAACACGTTTGACGGCAGGTGTGTACAGTAAGGTAAAACAGCTTAAAACTGTACCGACATTGTACAATATTTTCATCCATGTATTCTATAGGTCTTTGAATTGTCCCAATGATATTTTGGACGAGTTCGACAATGGTTCCGGTTGGTTGAAAAACATGGCCGCCAGAGGGCGGGGTATTTTCCTCATATGGCTATAGTAAAACCTTTTTAACACTCTAAAAGTAACATTTATAGTACCATATCCATGAAACTTGGTCAGATCATTTGTTCAAATTATATCTTAGATGAGTTCGAAAATGGTTCTGGTCTGTTGAAAAACATGGCCACCAGGGCCGGCCCGGGCAATTTATTCTTACACTGGGAGACTTTTCTAACGCAACACTTTTCAAACTTGATTATCTCCGTTATGAGTTGAGATTTTGATTTAAAATGTCAAATGTGATCATTTTAGTTTATTTTGACTAAGCTCACTTTAAAATCATTTATCCGACACGATTGGACGCTTTAGCACGTGCAATGTGTATAGTTTCATCTTTTGCACGTGGAAATGGTGAAACACAATAATATTCTTACTTTATTTCAAGTTCATCATTTTAGGTGGGTACTTACACAAAAAAAAACACATTATTTTTTAATGTATGGCTCATATGAATATTCAGAGCGTTACGGCGCATTTTGGCAAATTGCATGCTACCTACCCCATGTAATAAAGCGTCCGATCGTCTCGAATGAATGATTTTACCGTATTAAGCTTGCACCTAATGTAGTCAAATGATAACATATACAATTTTAAATCAAAATCTTCACTTATTAGTTATATATTCAAGTTTGAAAAGTGTTGCGTTAGAAAAGTCTCCAATACACATGCAGGTTACCTACAACTTGCCAAAATGCGCGATTGCGCTTCTGAATATTTATATACGACATACATTTTTATGCTCCCCCAAAATTTTTTTTTTTGGGGGGGGGAGCTTATAGTCGCCGCTTCGTCTGTCCGTGCGTGTCCGTCCGTGCACAATTTTTGTCCGGGCTATTTCCCAGCAATTAATGACCGAAATTCAATTAAACTTTATGGGAAGCTTCACTACCAAGAGGAGATGTGCATATTATCAGCCGGTTCTGGTCGGATGATTTTTCACAGAGTTATGGCCCTTTGAAATTTTCTATAAACTGTACATATAGTGCAATTCTTGTCCCCCAACTACTGACTGGAATTCAATGAAGCTTTATGGGAAGCTTAACTACCTTGAGGAGATGCGCATGTTATTTGTGGATTCTGGTTAGAAGATTTATTTAGAGAGTTATGGCCCTTTGAAATTTTTAAGTTGCTAAACCATCCATCGTATTATTGTGTCCAAAGTAATGCCCCTCAAGACGTTTCCTTTTATCTGAATATATAGTGCAATATTGTGACAAAAAAACACTTTGGGCAGCATCACCTGTCTCCGACGGTTCCTTGTTTAAACTAGTTTTATGTTATACTGATATAAGAACCCACCTAAAATGATGAAATTAGAATAATATTGCGTTTCACCATTTCCACTGCCAAAAAAGATTAAACCATACATACCCCACGTGCTAATTAAAGCGTCCGATTGTCAAGGACGAATGCTTTTATAGTGAGCTTGCTCAGAATGTAGTCAATGGATCACATATAAAATTTTAAATAAAAATCTTAACTCATATCTGTGCTATTCAAGTTTGAAAAGTGTTGCGTTAGAAAAGTCTCCATGTGTTTATGGCTATAATAAATCCTTGTTAGCTCTCTATGCTACATTGATAGTTCACTTTTCATGAAACTTGGTAAGAACATTTCTTTAATGATATATTGGGCTGAACAGATCAGTTCCTTTGTATCACAGGTGAGTGACTTTCGGCCTCTCAGGCCTTTTTTGGTTATATTTTGTGACAAAATAGTATTACTTATATTTAGCTAAGTGTTACTTAATAATTCCGAATTTTAGATTGGTTTAAGCGTTAACTGTTAAATCAAAAGGTCAGCGGTTCGAGACCATGAGTGGCACACTTTTTAAAATTCTATACTCACATCATACTGCAGCTCTTAAGTACCGATGTTAAAATGTATCTATTGAAACCATTTCATTACGCACGTCAAAAATCGCGAAATCTGTTAGTTGAAATAACTTTTGATATATAACGTTGCCGTCAACCTGTTAAGATTATGTAGAGAATAATAGGTTAGTGTTGATTATAGATCAGGTTTATCATGCGAAGCTTAGAAAACACGTTTTCGTGCCGAGCATGATAAACCTGATCTATAATCAACATTAACCTATTATTCTATTTATCCCACGTTTTGTTCATTAAACCTTTTTTATTTAAACAAAATTAGTTTTCATGAGTGTTTGTCGTATTTTCGTGTTTTTTTTTTATAATGACTGCAGTGTAACCAAGGTATTTTTTACTCCGCGTTCCAAAAATAACCGCTGATCAAATAATCATATTTTAAACTCAGAATATCGTTCTGTGACAAAGAGTCGTGCGTTATTAATTACAATTGTATTCATATTGAATTGCAAATCTACAAGTTTTATAACATGAATGTAACATTCAGTTGTTTTATACAAGGAACTACATTTGTTTACACGTAGCCTAACAACGTAGCACGTGTCGTTGATTATAGATGAAATTTAATAAACGGGGCTTTAATCAACCGAATTCGCTGTAAAAGTGGGATAAAACTCGTTTTACTTAAAAAATAATGTCCTCACACTTTCCGAAATTCGCCATTTGTATACAATTTGTTAATTGATTAGTATTTTAGTGACCACAAACAACGATTACCGGTATTATGCACGATCAAACAAAACCCACGTTTAACATGTTTATACAGGATTTTCAGGATAACTATTGGTTCTCACAATTCACAAGTTCTTCTCTGTTGAGCATACCTGTGGAGTGCTGATGTGACTGAGCCAAGATAACTACTCGATATCTTGCTTCCTCGCTGTCTTTTTCTGTATACACGGGCAAAACGCATCGGCGGTCCTTCACTGTCTCTTTCTGTATACACGGACCAAACACATCGGCGGACCCTCGCTGTCTCTTTCTGTATACATGGACCAAACACATCGGCGGACCCTCGCTGTCTCTTTCTGTATACACGGACCAAACACATCGGCGGACCATCGCTGTCTCTTTCTGTATACTTGGACCAAACACATTGGCGGACTGAACCAATTAAGTATAGCCAATATCACGTGCACCTCCGTTCCCAAAGTTGGACGACGGCGCTTTTAATTTCAGATGAAAATATTGCCTCTATCAGCCTTCTGTACAATTATTAGACTTGCGACAAACTGTCGGCCTTCATCTGCACATGTAGGCTTTCTTTCCGGTACTTCATAGAATGGACTTGAATCGCTTAGAACGCTGTACGAGCCTTCACTAGCGCGCTTGTAATATTCGTAGGTGCTGACTGCTGAGTAATCCTGGCATTATCCTCTTTGAAATTCCGTGTTTTTGTGTGGCTCATGAATGGATTTTAAATGCTTAACATGCTGACCGTGTAATCTGTTTCTTTGATAATTCGTGCCTTATTGAGGGTTGGGTATCATTAGGAACATCATTCCCAATGTTCCTAACACCATTCTCTACGTTTTAATCATTCTCTTTTTAAAACGGTATTAATATGAAGACTAACCATTGGCCCGGTGGGACATTAAAGGGCATGTCCCCCGAGATTCCAATGAGCCCTGTGGGACATACAAGGATATGTCACCCGAGATTCCAATGAGCCCTGTGGGGCATACAGGGACATGTCCCCCGATATTCAAGTGAGCCCTGTGGGGCATACAAGAATATGTCCCCCGAGATTCCAATGAGCCCTGTGGGACATACAAGGACATGTCCCCCGAGATTCCAGTGAGCCCTGTGGGACATACAAGGATATGTCCCCCGAGATTCCAATGAGCCCTGTGGGACATACAAGGACATGTCCCCCGAGATTCCATTGAGCCCTGTGGGACATACAAGGATATGTCCCCCGAGATTCCAATGAGCCCTGTGGGACATACAAGGACATGTCCCCCGAGATTCCAATGAGCCCTGTGGGACATACAAGGACATGTCCCCCGAGATTCCAGTGAGCCCTGTGGGACATACAAGAATATGTCCCCCGAGATTCCAATGAGCCCTGTGGGACATACAAGGACATGTCCCCCGAGATTCCAGTGAGCCCTGTGGGACATACAAGGATATGTTCCCCGAGATTCCAATGAGCCCTGTGGGACATACAAGGACATTTCCCCTGAGATTCCATTGAGCCCTGTGGGACATACAAGGATATGTCCCCCGAGATTCCAATGAGCCCTGTGGGACATACAAGGACATGTCCCCCGAGATTCCAATGAGCCCTGTGGGACATACAAGGACATGTCCCCCGAGATTCCAGTGAGCCCTGTGGGACATACAAGGATATGTCCCCCGAGATTCCAGTGAACCCTGTGGGACATACAAGGACATTTCCCCCGAGATTCCAATGAGCCCTGTGGGACATACATGGACATGTCCCCCGAGATTCCAATGAGCCCTGTGGGACATACAAGGACATGTCCCGAGATTCCAGTGAGCCCTGTGGGACATACAAGGTTATGTCCCCCGAGATTCCAATGAGCCCTGTGGGACATACAAGGATATGTCCCCCGAGATTCCAATGAGCCCTGTGGGACATACAAGGGCATGTACCCCGAGATTCCAATGAGCCCTGTGGGTCATACAAGGGCATGTTCTCCGAGATTCCAATGAGCCCTGTGGGACATACAAGGACATGTCCCCCGAGATTCCACTCGGCCCTGTGGGACATAAAAGGACATGTCCCCCGAGATTCGACTGGGCCCGCAGGGATATACAAGGACATGTACTCCGAGATTCGACTGGGCCCGATGGGATATACAAGGACATGTCCCCCGAGATTCCACTGGGCCCGGTTGGACATACTAGGACATGTTCCCCGATATTCCGGTCGGTCCGGTGGGACGGTGGGACATACAAGGACATGTCCACCGAGAAACATGGGCCCGGTGGGACATACAAGGACATGTCCCCCGAGATTCCACTGGGCCCGCCCGGTGGGACATACAAGGCCATGTCCCCCGAGATTCCAATGAGCCCTGTGGGACATACAAGGACATGTCCCCCGAGATTCCACTTTGCCCGGTGGGACATACAAGGACATGTCCCCTGAGATTCCACTGGGCCCGGTGGGACATACAAGGACATGTCCCCCGAGATTCCACTAGGCCCGTTGAGACATACAAGGACATGTCCCCTGAGATTCCACTGGGCCCGGTGGGACATACAAGGACATGTCCTCCGAGAAGCATTGGCCCGGTGGGACATACAAGGACATGTCCCCCGAGAAACATGGGCCCGGTGGGACAAACAAGGACATGTCCCCGAGATTCCACTGGGCCCGGTGGGACATACAAGGACATGTCCCCGAGATTCCACTGGGCCCGGTGGGACATACAAGGACATGTCCCCAGAGATTCCACCGTCACTTTCCTGTACGTGTTTGGAGATGCTTGAACACAACTCGGCAAATACCTCATATAAGCGCGTCATTAATCGACTAACGTTCCTCGTCCTGAACATGTGTGACATTCTAGCTCCTTCTGACATAATTTCGAATTTGTTTGCACCCTCAGCGTTATCCATGTTTACGATTTAGCAATTCCTTCAAATATACGTTTTACAGCGAAGGATAGGTTGAATAATATGGTATGGAAAAGTCGCCATAGAATGACATTAATCGCGTTCTCATGAAAAGCGTTCTTGAGAACGTTACCTTGTCTGACAGTCAACTGATATCGATAAATATATATTTAAATTAAAACAAATGCAGGTAATAATTTAATGAATACATGTACTTGTAAAAAAAAACACTATTGTAAACCAATCCAACGTTTGGCTGTGGTGTTCTTATGGAACTTTCGGGGCGCCGCATGGTCAAGTTACTTTACATGTTCACTAGGTAAAAATATGACAGACAGACAGACATTTTATTTGACTTGCACAATGTACATCGCCAACATCACATGTGGTTGCCTTGGTATTAATATATGTCAACACGTATATGCGCAGAACACAAACGTCTACAAACATGAAATATGTTTATCACAACGAATAACGTATACGTTATAACATACATCGACAGTAATCGTTGTCGAAGAATAAACGGTTTGTAACGACTGCTTTTAAATATTTACGATACAAGAAATATTTTTTGCGATGTTTACATTGTTTACATAAGAAGCGTTTACGTTTTTTGCTGTTGTTTTTTATGTTAGTTTGTGTCTGTGTTTGTTTATGTCGGTGTTTTTTCTTCGAGAAGGGGGGGGGGCATTAAGAGGTTTAAGGTCAATGTCAAAACCGAAATCAAAGGTCAAACCATGGATTGATGTTAAAATATCTTACCAGAAATGATATATGATATAAGCATAATAAGGCTGAGTGTCGTCAACTAGGACAACTGTAAGGCCACAATTTAAGGTCAGAAAGATTAGAAAGCAGACATAAACAGTAAGTTTGTGTCCAGCATGCAACTATATAATCCAGAATAAAAAACGAACAACGTATTTTATATGTATACCGGGACAACGTGTGCGAATGCGTCGAAAGCAAAGCCAAACACGTTCAACCTAGGTAAAATCGCAAAAAAACATGATCCTACCAATTTAGTGGCCTAATCACTGATGTTAGGATTGGTCATTTTCAAAATATTTAAAAAACAAAAAAATAGTGACGGAGATCAATTAATGTACTGAAAACAATGCTAAATATTTTGCACTAGGATGGATATGCGCATTTGAAAAAGCATCATGCGGGCAACGGATCAGGTTACAAACACGTATCCAGGGTGCAGGATCACGTTACAAACACGTATCCAGAGTGCAGGATCACGTTACAAACACGTATCCAGGGTGCAGGATCACGTTACAAACACGTATCCAGAGTGCAGGATCACGTTACAAACACGTATCCAGGGTGCAGGATCACGTTACAAACACGTATCCAGGGTGCAGGATCAGGTTACAAACACGTATCCAGGGTGCAGGATCAGGTTACAAACACGTATCCAGGGTGCAGGATCAGGTTACAAACACGTATCCAGGGTGCAGGATCAGGTTACAAACACGTATCCAGGGTGCAGGATCAGGTTACAAACACGTATCCAGGGTGCAGGATCAGGTTACACACACGTATCCAGGGTGCAGGATCAGGTTACTTTGTTGGGTTCCCAATTAAACTTTTTAAAACAATTTTTCTTAAGAATTTCAACTAGTGCATAAAAGACAGATTTTTATGTTGCTTATGGCAATGTGAAATACATCAGAATTACTTTATTTAATAAGCCTGTGTTCTTGTTTAAAAAGTCCATGTATTCTTCACGATTATGCTTCACGCAACGTGAAATTTTGTCACCGAATTTAGATGTATTCGATGATTTATTCTTATACCTTAAGATATCGACACAAACTGCAATAAAAACTGTCTTTTATGCACATAAGAGTTTGACAAGTGTGTTTCTGCACCCGGGTATCACGTGCACATGGAAATTCGACCAAAACCGACCACAGAGAAAGGACATAAAGAAACATAGCATGAACATTAAGCCGTGTCGATGATCCGCCCCCTGTGTTCGTAATGAAATAACACATCAGTCCACTTAAAATACGCAGGGCAGTTGTCCGTATGTGTACCCATGACGAATTTCGAATTGAGCGATTTATTACGTACACGGACACATTCACAGCCAAAATTTTCATGATTCTGGGTCATTGAATGTTTGCTAAAAGATTGCTTATTTTAGTATTTGGTGTATACTAGTGTTATACATTATGAAGTTTACATCAGCAATAAATATCGCCCGAATATTAAGATTTTGTTTAATGTCATAATAAAGGATGCTTATTTCTAATTGCATCCTGTATACTTTTCACCCAAAATGCTTTATAGCCAGTTTATTGACATTATTAAAACGACGAATCGACACTGTTCATTCAAGTTCGTATTTTAATTAAAACAGATACTGTAACGGTTAATACTACAGGCATCCGCACCATGTAAGGCATCATAGCTCTACGGACTATATACAGAAAACGTTAAACATGCCCTTGCAATACATAATAGCTTATTTGCGATGATTCAAAGTACGATAATAGAAGTTTGTATTAGTTGTAGTCAACGTTGTCTATTAAAATGAAGCAATATTTATACGGCAATTATCTGTAAAATACCAATGGCAATATTTTATTTGGCATACAAGACCGTCCTGGCTAGTATAGTTATTTGCTTAATGTTTCTCAATAGAAACAGTTTTCACCAATAACGTCAAGATTCCCACTGACATTAGACACGGAATGTTATTCAATCATCTATTGAATCTATACACATGCAAGCATGCAATTGTTGTTAACAAAATTAAATGATACTGTTACGGTAACTACTTAATAGATACATTTATGCATACTTACAATCAGAAATCTAGGCCACGTAAGTTGTCTTGGTCAAACAAAAAAGGTTTATCCACTAAAAACTCCAAATAAATATGCAGGTTGGTTAAACGTTTTCGTTCTTTACCATTTACACACTAGACAAGTAATTTCATACTTTAAGAAGAAAACGTGATGGCCATATTCAACATTCTTTCTTGTAGTTGCTGATTTCTGTCATAGCGCTCAAGCGTGTTGGTGGGTTTAAAGAAGGTCGCCGACATGCCAAATATACCCACTAGAACGACAAAAGAGCGACAGGACATGCCAAATACTGTGCAACCATTATTATTCGTCAGATAATATTTTTCGTCTTTTTCGTCAGTGGGCCGATTGGCGAATTGAAGATCCTAACGAATAATTATGTCTAATGTTTAAACAAAATTAAAACTGAATTACCGTAGATATAAAACATTAACATCCAACGTAATCCACGCATACATACGTCTTTTTCGTAATCACGTACACCCGCAAAAGCGACAAAAGGACGACAGGAAACGCCAGAACAATATGGCTATTATCAGCATGAATAAATATTCATATGTAAAGGGACGTGTTCACGTTTTGATAAATTGACAAAATTGAATAAAATGTTTCAGATTTGCAAAATTTCGTTGTAGTTAAGTGTTGTTGTTTTATTGAAAGGAAACAGTAATACTAAACATTTAATATGATCTATAATATCCATTATATATATATCTTTTTATGATTTATAAACCTGAAAATTATAAAGCGTTACAAACGCGAAACGATTGAATAGTAAGGAAAGTTTGCTGTTATCGTTATATTATGTGACATTACGAGGATTGCTTATGTAACGTATAAAATACATAATGTACCAAACCGGCACGAATGGCCGAGTGGTTTCAGCGCTAGACGTTAGCTCCAAGGGTCAGTGGTTCGAGACCAGATTTGGACTACTTTTTTTCTTTGTTTAATTTTATTTTTGTTTTATACTGGAGCTCTTAAGTTCCGATGTTTACATTTATCAATTTAAAACAAACTTCAAAACCACAGCCTCACAGGTGGAAGTAACGTACCCAGGATAGTATTTTTTAGGAGCCCAATATATTCAAATAAATATATAAAATCATGTTTAATGGGAAACAAATTGACAAAGAGCCATGAAAAAAAATCATGATTTCAATATCAGAAGGTGGGGAATTTTTTCATGGCTCTTTGTCAATTTGTTTCTCATTAAACATGAATTTATATATTTATTTGAATACAGTGGGCTCCATAAAAAAAATATTATCCAGGGTACGTTACTTCCACATGTGTTCAAAACATGACCAAATCTGTGAACACATCCCTTTGATGTAAATCTGTGAACACATCCCTTTGATGTGAAATTTCGCAAAATAAAATGCAGATCTAGCAAAAATGATCGAAATTCAACTTAGAATACAAAAAGTTAAGTTTGGGCACAGCAAATATGGGTTGGTTGGGTTAGTGAAAAATATCTTTTACGGTTAAGGCCTCTTCCTAATGAATTAATTCACTTTTATCCACTTAAAAGTTCTCAGGTTCAACAAACAATCTTTTACTTACTTGGCTATCTATCAACTCATTAAATCTATGTCCCTGATCCTTAGTATCAACATCGTGCTAAAATACTGTGGCCTTGGTGAATGATAAAGCATAAATCTTAACTTATTAATCGACCAAAATTATACCGTATTAAGGGGTGTATTGACGGTAAATCAATGTTCCTGCGGCGAAATATTAGCCACCAAAAAACATGTCAAAGAAGCTATTATTCCTTTTCTAAGTGAATTTTACCGAACAAAGCTAACATTCGCACAGACATAGTCATGAGATAAGGTATGTAATTCAATAATCCATGGAATCTATGGTCAAAAGAAGCCACTTTATACGTGAACAAATTGTCGCGCTCATTTTTAACATCCGAAAAATCGTACTCCTCCGAATACGCTTCATCAAGCTTCTGTTTATAAAGGTCTACCTCCTCTTTAATAAAAGGATGTCTAAGTCGAGTAATGCTATCACAGTATTTGCACAAAGCCTCGTAGAGCGAGTCCGTTTCTTCTTTGAGATCGGTCATCGCCATCCAGAACATGAAAAAATCATCCAATTTCGCGGGATTGGAATCTCGAGGAGTCCCGTTTCTAGGAAATCGACGTGACATCGCGTGGACTTTCTTGAAGTCTTGCATTGTCAAAATAACTTCTGGTACAAGTTTCTGAGATAATATTTGAGTGAGTTTTATTCCATCCAGGAAAGTCTGGCATTTTCGTGAGAACCAATCCACGTACTGGTGTTTTAACGAATTCATTCGTTTGACGTGCATTTTTGTCCGAACTTTGATGAAATCTAACTCGACCATGCTTTCGTCAAACGGCGTGTAATTTGGAGGGCCACTGGAAACGTTATTGAACAACAGAATTACAAAACGGCAGTGTTAATAATACATAAAATATATATAAGGTTAAACCTCTGATGTAATGAAACCCTCCTATTTAAATAGAACTCCTGTGATTTCCGGAGATATGTCCATAGGCGCTCGATGTCAATAACAATGTTTTATTTATACATTTATTTTTTATTGTTTTATTTTCTTAAAAAAAGATAGTTCGACTATGTACATAAATATCTATGTACATAGTCGAACTATCTTTTTTAAGAAGACGTTTTGTCGGAAGGTTTTTATTGATTTAGTATGTGTATGCATTATAATAAACAACTGGTAACTAAAAACAAAATATAAAAAAAATAAAAATAAATAAATAAATAAAACATTGTCATTGACAACGAGCGCCTATGGATATGTCCTGTAGTGTCATTTCCCGTGGATATCGTAATTAAGAGATACATTTGTATATACAAGTCAGCTGAAGGTCCAATGACAACATAGTGACAGGGCAGGCAGTCCCAAAACTGTATATGGACCAAAACCTGCCTAGCTGGTCCTTGTATGTCAAAGGCCAGAAGTGGTGTTTTTTGTTCCATTTACTACATTGTACCAATTTGGCAAACATCATGATTTGGTTAATCAACCAATAATCAACCAATAAGTTATCTACGATTTAAACAGCACTGTTATACGTTGCAAAACAATGTATATCTTTGGAAGTCTATGGGACAGAACGTATTCGCATTTGAAATAAAACATGGTTTTAAAAATATTTCAATAATAATTGATAACAAATAATTTGGGCAATACTAAACAATCGTCAGTGTCAACAGAAAGAAAATATAGCGCTATCGCACATAGAAACTTAGTGTGGTGACGGCATACGTCAATATTTTGCGCGCGCGGTCCATACTAAGCAGACTCGGTCCATATACTCTTCTGCCTATTTCGTATATGTCGGACCCAATCCGGTCGTCTAGATAAAAGCGTCAAAAATAGGTGAGGTTCAATAGTTTACTTATGAACGGGTATTATACTACAATCGCAGTCACACGTTCGGACGGTCCAATCGAAGTTCAAAACGTTTACACGCACGTTTATAACCATAATTTTGGATTGCACCGTCTGAACGAGCATGCACTATAATATCCTCCTCTAAGGAAATGATCTACATTAAGTCTTTACAGGTGTCTTATCTATATTTCAGCATTAAAACACCACAATATATTATACCTCAAGTGTTAATGACATGGCATAAAAGCGAAAATTGTTTAGAACGGATTGACCGGTATCGATTTAAATGCACCAAAAATTGTAGATCTAAAACATGAATGTATTGGTAACAAACCTGCGCCCTCAGCTGTTAACATTTATTGGTACCAACGTTGTGACCAGGATGGTTGACGTTAACTGGTAACAAAGCTGTGACCACGTAGTAAATGGTTATTGGTAACAAAGCTATGACCACGGTGCTAAATGGTTACGGGTATTAAAGTTGAGACAGGATGGTTAACGTTAACTCATAATAAATATACGCCGTGTTGTTTGGCTGTTGTCTTATTTGAGTGTAATGACATATTATGAAAGCTATCCATCAATCTTGTATTATTATTCGGTGCGGAATAAATACGATTCAGTCCCTTTTTCTATTGTTGGCTTACTAGAAACGGTGCTACGTTAAAACTAAAAAAACAACAACAGGATCCATCCTAATACCACCATATACATAGAGGATGTGCATAATGTAAAACTTTGTCAAAATTGTGAACACATCGTGTCACATTATTACTTACAAGTAGTCCCTGTATGTGAGGTCCATGGAGCCGACCGAGTACGAGGAGGCGACGGACATCCGGCCGCGGTTGCTGCTCACACTCTGGCGTCCGCGATCCAGCATCTTCCCCGTGATCGTCGATCTGCAAACACACGTGTGATAAGATTTGAGAGAAACCCTGATCTATATTCACCAACCATTTCCAAACCTTGAATATACAGAATAGAAGTGTTAAGATATGTGCTTTACAAGTGTGTTTGTATACTCCCTGAATACCACCTGTACATTAACCTCGTTTTGAACGATGTTTAAGGACATAATCAACAACTGTAGTCTATGTTCATGGTCCAAAGACCCCCAATGTGCATGCATTTACAATAACTTCACGCCCTCGATATACCGTGCATGTGGCCACTGACTCCACAGTACGGTGTATTGGTACCAGACACCCAATGTCAATATTGTATATGTTTAGGAATCGACACGTTAATGAAGGCTCGAAATAAAGGTGTTCATATCCTTTCGATGGATTACGTTATTTTCCTTAGATTATGAGATTTATCGAGCTATCGTAGGTGTTCGAGCTATCGTAGGTGTTCGAGCTATCGTAGGTGTTCGAGCTATTGTAGATTTTGAATTTAACATCAAGTTAAAGGCGTAAAATTTGTATTTCAATCTGGCTATACTCAATCCGAGTATAAGACTGTAGATAGTCTCTTTTCAGCTAAATGTAATGTTTATCCTTGCAAGACTCGGAGCGACTCCTATAGAATAACCATCGTACTGTAGAATAAGACGCGTGTTCAAAGTGTACGAGCGACCATCGAAGCATGGCCCAGACTGTCCGCATTTGTCCATTAGAAGTTCCATGTTGGAAGTGAATTTAAAGAAGTGGTCCATTACTGCACATACATAATTTGTTCACAGTTTGCTAAGTTAAAATTAAAGGATCGATTAACTGTCCGTCAGTTTGTAAATTAGTCATTTTATTTTAGTTCACATTTATCTGCTCATTTTGAATTGGCTTTTTGTTAACGAGTTATGTGGATTGAATTATCGGCTAACTATATGTGATAACCTTTGATCGACTATGGTGTTGTTAAGTTGTGCAACTTATTGTAGGAGCAAATGTCCGGGGATAAATACAATATAAAAAACAATTTCCGGGCTGTCACAATAACGAAGGAACCATTGTCCGGTTGTCAAAATTTCGTCGAAGCGAATGTCCGGGGTATCAAAACAAAGTAGGAACAACTGCCGCCTGTGTTGAAATTAGCGAATAAACGAACAATTGTCCGTGGGAACGCGATGGTAATTGTCATTTACACAGTGCGAAATTATAATATATCACATTCATACAAGTAACAACAAACACGGCAGCACCAAGACGACCTTGTAAAAGAATTGTTATGTATATATTAACACTTTTACTCTATAAATCCAAAGATCAACAAACCTCGGGGTCATTTCCATGTCTATCCGACGCGTTCACTAACTGATAGCAATTCCAGAGCAACTATTGGACCTACACGAATGAACAGCGCAAATCGTTGAATTCGTCATTCTACCAAACGGCAGCGCTTTAAGCTAACATTCACGGATTTTTAATCTTCTTTCACTGTTCATTTTGTATCGGATATGTGTATGGAGGAGATTATCGCAAATAGAAGCCCAGTTTAGCTGACTAGTAAGATTAATGCAGCATTTCGACGGGTCGAAAGATTAATCCAATGCAACCCTAACCGAGAGAGATTAGCATTGAGTTCTCCACATAATCACTTCTTAAAACTATTTTTAGAGACCGGTTTAATTGAATGCGTTTTAACATGTAGGTCTTCATGTTGTTTCACATTAATAAAAGTATCTAATCAAAATAAAAACACAATTAATTTGAAATGTGTTTTAACAGTAACGAACTATAATTGAGAGATCAATCGACTGATTGATTAATTTAGTATTTTATTCACAGATTAATTCACTGGGCCAATGGCTGGGTGAGGAGGGAAAGCCCACCACAAGCTTAACTTACCACACTGCATTTGTAATGTAATAATCTAAAATTACAACTTATCATAATGCAAATTTACGACGTTCTTTTTAATGTTTAAAACCATAAATAGTATTGATCTTCGTCGCTGGTCGTAAGCGTTCAATATTATGTAATAAGAAATATTAATAAAGGCCTTATCATTTAACATGTGCAATATTTGTATATCGGATCGATATAGCCATTTCAACTTTCTCTCTTTAAACTGGGAAGTTCGATTACCTTTTGAACACTGGTTTCATGCTATCTATTTATCTTTTCAGTTTTAAGACCTCACACTTATGCTATTCTGCATTTGCTGCATTTGCTTGGTCCGTTATTCTGTTGTGTACACAATTCAGACGATTTTCAAAGACATAAACATGGGTTTTGTCTAGAATTCCAATATGCATTTCGGATAATGATTATATATCGTATTGTTACATTAAGGAACAACACCTACATTTGCCACGCGTTTTGTGGAACAACGCAAGCAGACCTCCATATAGTAAAATTTCCCTTCATCAACCCCGGAAACCCGATCTGATGTGAAAAGTACGACCTGCTTGGAAAAGTTTCCGATAAATTTGGCTGAATTTCAGTAGGGTAAGTAAATCCAGTGCCATAATTGTTTAAAGGCTTTTTTTAAATTAAAATATCTTTTGGTATATGCAAAGGAGGTATTATCATGTATGTTAGAAAAATCCTGGTTATTGTTATTCAGTATTTATTGAAATATGGCTATTTGAAGTCGACGATGCAGGGATTTGTCCCCTATTTAGCACTTTATTTACAAATTTCTTTAAAGGTATGACAGTGAAAAAGTGTTTGCACCGAAAATGATATCAACCAATGTCCCCCGAATGACATATCCGCCAGGGTTTCTTAAAAAAATTCGTATTGGTGGAGAAATTCGACTTTACATTCAACATGTTGATGAAAAAATTATATGACCCGGTGCAGTGCCAAAGATGTCAAGATATGACAGGAGTGCAGTTCGTTTATAAACTTAAAAGCTCACTAATATTCACTCCAAAAAGGAAAGCCAGATAAAACTTTGTTACCAACATGTACGTGTGGAACAACTGCCGACACAAAATACAACCAAGCGATAACACTTACATAACCAGCACACCAAACATCAACCAAGCGATATCAAAAGATGAGAACGAGTCTGTGTCTTCCAAAGAAAACCAGATGCATATAAGAAAAGCAATACCGCTGGAAGCATTCAAATTAACCATTTCAGTAATTCGCATATTGCATTATATCTAATGCAGTCAATTGAAACATAACTTTGTATGTAAATGAATGTAAGCTCATCATATCAGTGTTTCTGCTGAAAAGACGTATGTAAAACAGCCGCTGTAATTTTAAGTGCTTGTTAAATCAACTGACGACCCTGTCAATGACAAAATCACTAATATTTATGCATTGTCAGATCAAATGTTCAATATATTCAAAATTTCACTGTGGACTTTTTAACAGCCATTCAACAACATTTATTGAAATGCTTTTTGGTCGCATAACTGGTATTTCACCCTTTATCATCTAAAATACATCAGCCAATCTTACAGACAACATATGAGGTTTTGTAACTTATCAACCTCCACGCAGAGTTGTCCTTCCATGCTCTTACATACAATCTCTGCCATCACAAGAAAATCATTCCATATATATCCAGATGTAAGGGACATGTATGGTCCATGATGTTTATAAGGGACATGTATGGTTCATGGTGTTTTATATGGGACGTGAATGGTTCAGGATGTTCTATAAGGGACATGTAAGGTTCATGATGTTTTATAATGGACAGGTATGGTTCATGGTGTTTTATAACGGATATGTATGGTTCATGGTGTTTTATAAGGGACTTGAATGGTTCACGACGTTTTATAAGGCACTTGAATGGTTCATATTTTATAAGGGACAGGTATAAATCTTTATGTTTTTAAAGGGACTGCATTGGCTCATGTTTTGTAACTACTAAGGAACATGTATTGCTCTAAATGTTTTATAAGGAGCAGGTATTGCCAATGATGTTTTGAAAGGGACTTGTATGTTTCGTGATCTTTTGTTAGGGACGGGTATTGATCAAAATGGTGTGCATATGGCATAAATGGATCATGAAGTTTCTGTGAGGGACTTGTATTGTAAACGATGTTTTTATGGGGCATGTAGCATTCATGATGCTTTAAAGGAACATGCATCACTAATGATGTTTTGTAAGGGCAGATATGATTTATGATGTTTTGTAAGGGCAGTTATGTTTCATGATGTTTTGTAAGGGCAGTTATGTTTCCTGATGTTTTGTTAGACCAGGTTTGATTTATGATGTATTGTAAGGGCAGTTATGTTTCCTGATGTTTTGTATGGGCAGTTATGTTTCATGATGTTTTGTAAGATAAGTTATGTTTCATGATGTTTTGTAAGGGCAGTTATGTTTCATAATGTTTTGTAAGGGCAGTTATATTTCATGATGTTTTGTAAGGTAAGTTATGTTTCATGATGTTTTGTCAGGGCAGTTATGTTTCATGATGTTTTGTAAGGGCAGTTATGTTTCATGATGTTTTGTAAGCGCAGTAATGTTCCGTGATGTTTTGTAAGGCCATGTATGATTTATGATGTTTTGTAATGGCAGTTATGTTTCATGATGTTTTGTAAGGCAAGGTATGATTTATGATATTTTGTAATGGAAGTTATGTTTCATGATGTTTTGTAAGGCCATGTATAATTTATGATATTGTGTTATGGCAGTTATGTTTCATGATGTTTTGTAAGGCCAGTTATGATTTATAAAATTTTGTAATGGCAGTTATGTTTCATGATGTTTTGTAAGGGCAGTTATGTTTCGTGATGTTTTGTAAGAGCAGTTATGTTTCATGATGTTTTGTAAGGGCAGTTACGTTTCATGATGTTTTGTAATTGCAGTTATGTTTCATGATGTTTTGTAAGGGCGGGTAAGATTGATGATGCTATGGGACAGATACTGACAGCTCTCGGTTGTTGTTAGGTACAACGATGTTCATGTCTGGTTTGATACTGTTCATTATGTTCTGTAAGGTCGGAAACCGACTTTGTTTCTAAGACGCTATATTGTTCATGATATTTTGTAAAAGGTCAGTTTAACATTAACATGTATAAGGCGTAAATCATGTTTAAAAAAAACAATACCGGTAGATGTACGAAGCTTAACATGTTTTGCAAGAAGTCGATAATTGTTTGAACAGAATTTGAGATAAATGTAGTTTATTTTGACGTACCATTTGGGTCAAAAGTCAACAAGACTTACTATGTAAAAAGAGAAATGTACGTCGACGTACAATATGTACGTCGACGTACATTATTTTGTACTTCGACGTACAAAAGTGTACGTCGACGTACAAGTTTTACCGACCCAAGAGTGTAAGCTAATCAGAAGACCCCTTACATCTGTTGCTTTGAACCGCATGTTAAACATTCACTGCGCGATTTTCAGACTCTTTATACGATTTTTATTTCAAAATTTGATTCCATATTATTTGGCCTATGCTTTCTAAACAATCGTGTTACCACAATAAAACAGCGGAAGTCTACACTGTGTATTAGCAACCTGCTCTGGTGATCCCTATCCCTTTGAGCGTCAAGTTATGACATATAGATCAGACATCGGCCGGCTGTCTAATAAGTGTATAATATTTATTACTTAAACAGATTTGAGAATAAATACCGTCAAGTAGATACTTATTTTTATTATATTTTTTTCAATTTTGATATTTTTATTCACTTTATCATCAATTAAAAAGAGATTTTAAACATTTATTATGAATAAATCTGAAGGAAAAGCGGCTCAAGAGACAAGTGTTTTGAATGGCTGTTCAGTAAATTTGTACGTCGACGTACAAAAATGTACGTCGAAGTACAAATTGTACTTCGACGTACAAATATATGCGTCGAAGTGTATTTCATATTTGTACGTCGAAGTACAATTTTTGTACGTCGACGTACATATTGTACGTCGACGTACATTTCTCTTTTTACCTAGTAGGTCTTGTTGACTTTCGACCCAAATGGTACGCCATAGTTAATAACTAATCCATTATAGTTTTACTGATTCTACATAATTATTCAAGGTTTAAAAACCGGACAATTCTAAAATGGTAGTCCAGTTCCAGGGTGCAGGATCACGTGACATTTTGGGGTTCCCAATTAAACATGTATGGATATAAACACAGCGGTCAATGGTGCTTTATTTAAAATAACTTTTTAAAACATTGTTTTTTTAAGAATTTCAACTAGTGCATAAATACAGTTTTTACGCTGCTATGGCGATGTGAAATACATCAGAATTACTTTTTTTTAATAAGCCTGTGTTCTTGACCAAAAATTCGATCTCATGTATAAAGTAATGCAGCACGCAACGTAAAATGTTGGAACCCATTTCAGACGTATTCAATGATTTATTCGTTTATCTTAAGATATCGTCACAAACTGCAAGAAAAACAGTCTTTTATGACCTTATGATTTGTGCAAAGGTATTTCAATAACTTGAGATATTTGCCAAAATAACGTTCATTAAGGTGCGTTTAGATTCTTACCAGTCCGCGTGTAAAAGCCTGAACGGGGTTGATCCTGCATCCTCAGTTCGTGTATGATTATTTAGTTCACAATATGTGAGTTTTGTATCAACCACCTCCATAGTTACAGAAAGTCATATAGTTGCTATAGAAACTTAGTTTTACAATTTCATATGAACATATTTATAAATGTATATTTATAATGCTGAATCCTCTCGAACTTTATTTTTGACAGATCCGTCACAAGATATTGAATACATGTCTCCCACTGTCATTCGCCGAGGCCACGATTATCTAATTATGTTCAATTTAAGCGATCGATCGATTTGAATAGTAGAAATGATAACATGATCTCAATATTTGATCAAACGTTTTACTAATAGATCGCTGTTAACACCACAAGTCAAGTAACTGATCTCCATTTTACATGAATACATGTATGTATTATTAGCCGGTTAATAATTAGGAGTTTGTTATCCTAACTATGAACGGATTCTTTTCCATTTAAAGTTCAAACTAAAAAAGTAAATTATGCGTTATTTAATTCTCGTTCCGTATCCTAGATTTAAAAAAAGCAACATGTTTATGAAACCTTATTGTTGAATTTAGTTTTGACTCATTCTGTACATACAACATAACCATAGTGAGCCGTAACAACTTAAAACCGTTAGTGTAGAAAACATTCAAGTGGTCAAAAGGGTCAATATTGCATGGTCATTTTAGAAAGTAAGCTATGTTCATACTAGAATAATTTAAATAAATTCTTAAACGTGGATTTATAGGGAAGCCAACCAGTTATTAAACCGGTCAATACGTATCTTAAACGGTCAGATTAGTGTTTTTTTGCGAATAAAATGTTAATTCACATAATATGGTAAATTTCAAACAAGACACAGTTAAATGATTAGAATTTTAGTCAAATTTCAGAAAAGTGAAGATATTTAGTATTATATTTACAGGTCGATTGAAACACAATGTCATAAATGTTTATTATAAGCATAATTATGTAGCCTTAATGTTACAAACTTCTGTGCGCTTGACAGTGGACTTTCTTACAACAATAAAAGTAAATCGCATGCTGTAAATTTTTCATTAAATGAATGGTCTAATATCGCAGTTTTTAAGAATTTTATTTTTCAATATAAAACAACAAGAAATATTAACATGATATAAAAAAATGCCGTGGACACACTATAGGCTAAGCTAAACGCAATTCTACAAACTACGTACTTGGTCAGATCTAGCCTCGGCATCTCCATGGTGATATCTTGAGATGTCACAACTTGCACCCAAATTTCGCGATCCCACAAGTAATTCCAGGACAGTATTGAGTTTCCTAGCAACCGACCGGATCTTCATTAAATTCCATGCGAAACCACTTAAACAACCCCCTAGTCCCCATACACAATCGATCATATAACTGCACGTGAGTACTTTTCAATCGTCTGCGAGGTCCATTATAATGTCCACGGGCGTATGTGCTAATCTTTAGTGTCTCGGATCGACCGGCGAATATCGAACTACCCCGCCTTGTGTCGAACAATATCATCAAATTGTAGATTGACTTGGTTGAATGCAGTAAACCGCGCTAGGTGGGTGAAATTTATTGAAAACTATTGACGGTGTAATATTTCAATACAATTTACGGTAGTCGGCGTATTTCCAATAGCTCTTTAAAATGTCTTTAGGTACAAGGAAAGTAAATATTTTGAGATATTAAGGAAACTGTTGACGGGATGAGATTGTTTAAAGGAAGTATCTATTCATGTCGTAGGTCGATGTGTTCATGTTCACATAGAATTTATCACGGAAATATTTTCTCTGAAAGATTTAATTAACGAAGAAGCATGTTGAGGTTAACTCTGAAAATCGTTATGGTTGAATAAGGAATGAGCAATTTTTGCTGAAGTTTCATCATATATACTCATGCAATGCAGGGGAAGAGGACAATTACAACGAGCAAGGCATGGTATAGGGGAGATAACCCTGGGTTATGGTTAGTGTAAGGGTTAAGGCTAACCCTAACCCAAACCCTATCCCTCTAACCCCCCATGCGCATAACAATACCATGCCTCGCTCGTTGTCCGCTTCCCTGCATGCAGGTGCACTTCTGCTTGTTCAATAATTATATTTGCATGGATTTGGTGTGTATGTGTACAGGCAGGACCAGATTTGACGCACGTATGTACTGAAGGTAACAACGGCCAGACTAGTTGCAAGTTGTGCGTCTCTTACTTCGTAGAAGCATACCTTTCAGTGAGCATCGCACTCCGGACGTGGAAGTGGTTAAGAAATGACAAGTGATGAAGCATCAAACATACTAGTACGCTAAATTCTTCTATTTTTTCAACCAAATCAATCACAAACTACATCTCAATTATGAAACCCAACCGTGGCATGTCAAAATAGATATCACCACAATATGATTCTTTCAGGGCTAACTGATGGTTTCATATTTACCTACATTGTATGTCCATAGTATGACAGACTAGTATAAATGTATTTCATTAAAAGTTGCCGTTTATGGCCTTGGCGTAAGCAAGGAAATTACGTAATAATTGTCTGTCGTTATGAGTCGACAAGTTTTTTCTGTATGCGTTAAAGATCTCACGATGTATGTATTGGACAACTGTGCAGTAGATCTTTAGTGTTCAGACAAGTGCATCTTCATTGGTTGTTATAAAAAAAACATGTTATTAAGAGGGTTACTTAAGCTCATTGGGTAATTGTCGACCTGAAATGGCTTGTAGTCGACCGGGGGCGACTAGAAGCCGATTCTAATCACCCTAGGGTGACTTCAAGTCGATTCATGTCACCCTGAGGTGACTTCAAGCCGATCGGGTGATATGAATCGGCTTGAAGTCACCCCATGGTGACATGAATCAGCTTCTAGTCACCCCAGGGTGACTTAAAGCCATTTCAGGTCGACAATGACCCAATGAGCGTTACTTAAAGCTAAAGTAGTCTCCCTTGCTCGAACTGTAAAACTTCAAAACTATCGAGTATTGAACACACTACACAATACACTGTTTTAATTATATTTTATACAGATACTGTACATCAACTAGCATTCAATCAGCATCAATTGAGCAAAATAAAACAAATGAAGTCATAATAATGTTTATTTTTTTACATTATTTGCAATATCAGCACTCAACATGACATTACCAACATATCCGACATATTAACTACGACGGGAGCAATATGTTCTTACATAGTGCACTGGTTTCTTGCGCTTCTTGGAATCGGGTAAAAATGTTGGAAAAATAAATAAAGAAGTCCAAGAAACCAGTCCACTGTACCACAAATAATTTGAACTGCTGGTAAATTATGTACAGATATGAAAGTGGAATAAGTTTTCACACACATAGCAACAAATATAGAGAGGTTTATAACATGTGGCAACATTTAAACTTTTCAAAACTCAACAACGTTTAAGTACTAAAATTAATCCAAGTTCAACTTGGCCTAGGAGAGAGAGAAGTGAATGGATTGATGAATTTAATCCTGGATAAATGGTAAAATTCTTTAACATGAATTCCACGTTATTGCACTTTTTTCTGTCCGCTTGATTCCATCTACTTATCATCCTCAAAAATATTTCTGGAAACATAACAATGGAAATTTTTCACTAGTACACAAAGACAAGTTTTACAGAACTGTATATTGTATGCACGTGTGCGCAAGTAAAACCTTGACACTTCAGATGGATAAAGAGTGGTTTCAAAATCGCCTATACGGTTTGCACACCAAAGTTATGAACAATTATGCTGGGAATAATTAACGCAAGAGGAACAAATCACAGTCAGGTAACACAATATTATCTAACATGACCCCCCATTTTATTAGAACTAATCACAGACTTGTCCTTCAGTTGTAACACAATCAAAATAATAAATGAAGACTGTACATCTTCTATTGAGAAAAAATTGGGAAGCCTTAATGAAACCAAAACGTTTTACAAATAGAGCATGCATTGAAGGCAAAAATAACTTGACATCTTGTACAAGGAATCACGAAGCCCTAGACCAAATGATAGTAAATAGAAGAAATATAAGAACTTTTCTGGAATTTTTAACAGATACAAAGTTTAGTATAAAAGAGTGCAGACTATGTTTAGATATGTTGAAACAACAGCAGACACTCATTCAATATTGCATTCTGGTCACACATAAAACAAGACGAACAAACTACAATAGACAACATAACACCACGATGAAGAGAACATCGTGAAACATGCTGTACATAAATGTAACAATGACTTTCTGGGGGAAATAATCAACAAAATATATTCAAATAGTATCCAAAATCAATGAATAGCGAAATATTTATAAAATGACCTCTTGAAAAAAGATATCTGTTATGTACAATGTTAACTATAAAATAACTTTAATGAATTATTTTAACAACATCCTATTCACACTGTCACACTGCTCGACACTTTGTTCATTGTTTGAGAACACATAAACAAAACCAGGGGAAAATCTCTAGTTATAATCAAGGATATATTACATTATGAAACAAATTCTATCTTCCATAAATAACTAAATGTTTGTACAAAGAATGATAATGAAAACACTTAAGTTTTGGTTTTTTATCGTGTAGCACACTTCAACACATGAATACGGTTGCTTTCAAGCCCTGCTATAATGTTTCGACAAACCGCGATAATTGATCCTGTGGTTGTAACTGACTCACTTCATTGTCCTGTGAAAGCGAGTGCACCATATCAAGGCCTGGGTTCTGAACTTGAGGCACAGAATTGTGAGATTGTAACTGGGATAGCATCACTGAATCCGATGTCATTTGATTATAGTCTTGGCCATGCATGCCAGGGTGGGGCGATTGGTTCGGAGGTATGTGATGCGGCGACATCTGGGGTTGCCTAGGAGACGGATTGAGCTGTTGTCGCGGTGATGGTGTGGGCTGGGGTGAGCGCACTGTCTGGTGCAGGGTGGAGGAGGGGGGTGAGCGCACCTGCTGCATGATGTTGGAGGTCTGCTGGGACAGCATCTGAGGATTGACAGGCTGGCCCCCGGCCATCTGCTGCTTGAGATGCTGCTGGACCTGGTGGATCATCTGGTGGTTTTGGTTCTGGAACTGCATGCCGTCCCCCTGGAACCTCTGCTGCTGCCCGTATTGGGACATTTGCGTTCGTTGTGGGTTAAACGGAGGTGGCGGCGCGTTGAAGTGGCCCATATGTTGCTGTTGGGGCTGCCCCATCTGTTGCTGCTGTGGTGGCTGCCCCATCTGCTGTTGCTGTGGCCGCATCCTCTGCTGCCACAGCATGTCATGTTGGGGCTGACTGAGGGCCTGGTTCTGCTGCATGCCAGCCATTGCCTGCATCTGAGGGTTGTTCGGCCGCGGCTGCATCGGGCCTGGAGCCATACCACCAGCTCCCTGCACTGGTGGATTCCTCTGCTTAATGAAAGCTGCCATCAACTGAGGATATGATTTCAGAATCTGTATAACCTGCTGCTGCTGCTGAGGGGATGTCGGAGATTTCAAAGTACGCATCAACTGCTCCAGTGCCTCATTGGGTGCCCCCTGGCCAGGCGGTCTCTGATTCATTGGCTGAGCCCTGTTCTGGTTCATGACAGTATTCATGCCAGGTACGCCATCTGTCATGCCCACCATGCCTTGGTTCTGGACAGGCATGCGGGGCTGCTGCATAGCTCTCATCTGACCCATGTTGGGAGCATTTTGCTGCTGCTGCTGCTGGAAGTTCTGGGGCAAGGTGGACTGAGGCATGGTCTGGGGCACTGGCTGTGGTATCTGCTGAGTGGGCTGGGGCCACTGCTGAGGAATGCTGACCTGAGGCTGGGGTTTGCCCCCCGTCGTGACCTGTGGTGGAGGCATGGTGCTTCCACCCATGTTCTTGCCTTTACCCATGCTGCCAGCCTGTCTCTGTGCGGCCTCCTGGGCCTGTCTAGCTGCCTGCATGGCTGCGGGGGGAGGCCCGCCTGTACCCTTACCACCTCCTGCAGCAGGAATGGCCGGTGTTGGGCTTGTCTGGCTTACAACAGGGGCAGGATTGGAGTTTCTTTGCATTGAAGCCATGCGTCTTCTCATGAGTTGCGCCTGATGTAGCCTCTGTTGCAACTCTTGCTGACGCAACTTTTGCTTGATTTGCTGGCAAAATGGCACTTGACACTTCTGTTCATTACACTGTTTTGCATGATAGCAACACAATGCAATCAGCTGCTTACAGATAGGACACCCAGAGTTTGTCTTTCTCCTACACATTCTTGTATGCGCCACAACACGTTTCATTTTATTACAGCTAGGCAGCCTGCAGTTGGCATCCTTACAACCACAAGCATGAACCAGCGACTGAATACACCGCTGAATAGACTGTTTGCGATTCTCTTGAGGATCTTGCTTGTCACCACCGGAAGACCCATCATCCAGGTCGAGACCCAGCCGGTCCATCTTGTGATTATGGCCATCTTTTTGGTAACAGTTGTTGCACAAGTCAAAGTCCTGAAATAGTAGACACACCAGGTTAAGAAACTAAAAAACCCAAATTGAACATCACTTTCACCAGTCATTTGTGATAATTGATGTGTTGTTAGCAAAGATATCTTGATTTACAATGATCTAATTACATAAAAAAAGATTAAGATACATCACTAGGTTTTAATTTTTTTTTTACTAGTTGTCATACATAATAATATTTGGGTCCACAGCTTTATCATTTGATTTCAATATACAAAACTTGTGCTAGTATTAATACAGATGCCACCATAATCAGATACCATAGAAAGCAAACTTATAAAAGTATAACAATAAGGCGTACTTTGGTGAAACGTACCGTGCAGACGGAACAGTGCCATCGCGTCTCCACCTGTGCCTCGCAGTTGTTGCAGGTGTACACGAAGCTTTCCTTTCCCTGATTATGCAGCTCATAGAGCAGAGCTATGGAGGAGAACTTGGCTCTCCGCAGTGACGAGAACTCGTAGTGCTTGTCCCGCGCCAGGGTGAGCAGGTTGTCACGGCCATCCATCAGCTCACAGCTCATGTGAGGGTCAGGGTCATGGATGGGCGGCAGATTGGCAGCAGCCTGCTGAGTGGTCAGCCGAATCACAAAGAATACCTACAACAACAATGCAGTCAGCAATACAGAGCTTAACACAGCATGAGTATTTTATAAGGTTTCTTATTTGCATATTTTTGTTTGATGTTATTTTACCAATCATGAACATGTCCATTTTAATTAAAGAATTTCTTTGATAAATGGAATTTTAAATCCCTAATTTTATAATAAACTCATAACTTGTCGTTTAACAATTGAGAGCATACTTTGGGTTGCTTGCTTAAATGCCCATTATAACAGTATAATGACAGTATCATGGAAGTTATGGCCACATAAATATTGATATCGTATAGGGTGGAAGTTGGAATACAAATATTAGCCATATACTCCATCAGAATGAAAGTTGATATTGCATGGAGAATGTCTTTGCTACTGACCTCTTTATGTTTTTCCATGGTAGAGTATAGTTTTTGAGTGAGATCATTTCCACCAGCTGGAAGATTGAGTTTCTTGCAGTTCGCCTTCCTTTGGCTGTTCTTGTTCTTGTTGTTCTTTTTCTTCTGACTTTTCCCTTTCTTTTTCCCGTGAGCATCCTGCACAATAGAGCAGGTAATGTTTATTTAACAGACAAGTGTAAGCTGAGCTAATATATTTATACATTTTTGTTTATTTAGTACATAAATATTTATATTAGTATATGTTTTTTAAGTCAATGTGTTTGATGATGCATTGAATACAATTTTACCAAAATCTAACATGTTAAATAATTAAAGCAATAAATACCTCAATAACTTTGCATATAAAAGATGCACATTTAAAAATACATAAAAACACATACTCCTATTAATCATATACTATATATTCTCTTATACATTTCCCACACAATCCCAAATGCCTTTTTTTTAAAATCTAAATTAATGCCCATCAATACTTATAAATGCAGGAGGAAAATCAGTCCTGCTTTTGCAAATTTTACAAAACGTGTGAGAAATGTGAAGGTAAGAGTATATGGTACACGAGTGCCACTGCCTGCCTGCTGTCCTACCGATGGTTGACTACCCACCACGATGGTCGTCTCCTCTCCCTCATCTGCCCCTGTGGAGCCATCAGCCTCCGCTGCGAGGGCCTCGGCCTCCTCCCGACGACGCTTCTCCTCCTCCTCCTGGCCCTGCTCCTTAATCACATCCTCCAGCACGTTGGGCCAGAAGTCACCCTCAAAGTAGGGCAGGTCTGTCACCTTGCTAACATTGTTCTCTATCGAGTCTTTGTATATATCCTGAAACAATACAAGGCTTGCCATAGTTTTGTACATATAATATGTACCTCAAAACATTAATTATGTGATGTCAGTATCTGACCACTTAAATATTCATTCTGACCTTCATATTTCCAACTAGGGTTGACTGCACATAAATTGACTGTGAGTTGTCAAAATAACTGAAATCCCACCACATGTGTTCTAGTATTAACAGATCTTATTCAAACAAAACTTTGTAACAGTTAAAAATGTTAGTAAGCAGGACAGTTTTGACCTCTATTACAAGTCTATAAATAACATAAACAGGTCATTTAATGTTTATTTTTTCAGCAGGTAGGATAGTTTAAATATGTTAACAAGAAAAACAAGAAACCGTCGGAGACGGGTGATGCTCCCCAATGTTTTTTTTTGTCACAATATTGCACTATATATTCAGATAAAAGGAAACCTAGTAGTTGGGGGGGACAAGAATTGCACTATATGCACAGTTTATAGAAAATTTCAAAGGGCCATAACTCTGTGAAAAATCATCCGACCAGAACCGGCTGATAATATGCACATCTCCTCTTGGTAGTGAAGCTTCTTTTAAAGTTTAATTGAATTTAGGTCATTAATTGCTGAGAAATAGCCCGGACAAAAATTGTGCACGGACGGACGGACACACGGAAAGACGAAGCGGCGACTTTATGCTCCCTTCAAACATTTTGGGGGAGCATAATAAAACTTAAGCAGCTTACCTTATAGTCTATAACAATTCGTTCAATAAGAGCCTTATCCAGCATCTTCTTGTACCATTCCTGCAGCCTCTTGGGTTTGGGAATCTTCTGCTCGGGTGGGTGACAGTGGAAGATGTAATCATCTCCCTCACTGGGTGGGCAAGCCCAGATGTGAGCCCACACGTAGCCCATTGACTTCGCATACTCCAGGTAGCCAATAAGAAGCTCATGGTATACTGCTGTACGCAGTTGTCGCGGTTGAAAGAAGTGCACACTGTCCAGATAGGAGATGTACACCCGCCTACAGGCAAATAACAATACATGGTGACCTACTTAGTCCCACTTACAGTACATTCAAAACCACCAACAGTGTTCATAGACAGACCAATGAAAAAACAAGGGCTGTTTGTAAAACATGCATGCCCCCCATATGGGCTCTAAGTTGAAGTGACAGCCATTTTGTAAATATGTTTTTTGTCACTGTGACCTTGACCTTTGACCTAGTGACCTGAAAATCAATAGGGGTCATCTGCGAGTCATGATCAATGTACCTATGAAGTTTCATGATCCTAGCCATAAGCTTTCCTGAGTTATCATCAGGAAACCATTTTACTATTTCGGGTCACTGTGACCTTGACCTTTGACCTAGTGACCTGAAAATCAATAGGGGTCATCTGCCAGTCATGATCAATGTACCTATCAAGTTTCATGATCCTAGGCATAAGCGTTCTTGAGTTATCATCCGGAAACCATTTTACTATTTCGGGTCACCGTGACCTTGACCTTTGACCTAGTGACCTGAAAATCAATAGGGGTCATCTGCTAGTCATGATCAATCTACCTATCAAGTTTCATGATCCTAGGCATAAGGGTTCTTGAATTATCATCCGGAAACCATTTTACTATTTCGGGTCACCGTGACCTTGACCTTTGACCTAGTGACCTGAAAATCAATAGGGGTCATCTGCTAGTCATGATCAATCTACCTATGAAGTTTCATGATCCTAGGCATAAGCGTTCTTGAATTATCATCCGGAAACCATTTTTCTATTTCGGGTCACAGTGACCTTGACCTTTGACCTAGTGACATCAAAATCAATAGGGGTCATCTGTGAGTCATGATCAATGTACCTATGAAGTTTCATGATCCTAGGCCTAAGCGTTCTTGAGTTATCGTCTGACAACCACCTGGTGGACGGACCGACCGACCGACCGACATGAGCAAAGCAATATACCCCCTCTTCTTCGAAGGGGGGCATAACAACAGCATTAAAATGCTGCAAACATTAATTTCATAATTAATTTTTGTTGATGAAGCATATGTGGATAAAATAAATCATATTTCCACTGTATTTCCAAATCGTTCAGAGAGGAAAATAAGTCTATTAGCTTTTTTCACAAAGTTCACTAAACCAATCAATCTCAAACTCAAACTAATTTGGTAAAATGTTAGCAATTTCTAATTATAATTTGCTTTCATTTGAAATAACCAAACATCTTGGTTGAAGCATAATAAATTGATACTCAATACAATTGCTATTGTACCTTGTGTTAGGAAATGGACACTCAGAGCCATATTCCTGCACATGCATGCCAAAAAAGCAGACATCCACTCCATCTATCTCCTCAAACACAAACATGGACTTTGCTTTGAAGTTAAACGTCTCCGGAAATTCACCATTGTCCACAAACCTGCACATGAGAAGCAAATTTTGCTTTTTTTTCTCATAAGGATATGGAAAAATCGTGTAAACTTTGACAGGGCAAAGAAGTCATATATCAAAGAAAATGGTCTGAATTTTACAAACAAATTTTTTCATTCACAAGACTCCACAAAGAATGCATTTTAATTGCACATAGTTTTTTGGTTGCCACAAAACACAATGTATTAAAGTGATTACTAGTAATATAGAATAATTATGGTGTTAAATGTATAACACTTACTTATCAATTCTAAAAGTGATTCACAAGGAATTTTGGACTAATAAATATCGCAAAAAAAAACGTGATACATACTTGGCTTTCATTTCTGGCCGCACCTCACAAACTTTGTCTAAACAAGATAGCACTTTAATAAAAACTTCACCAGCACCGGCATCTTTCTTCTTTAAGAAGGTGTTGATACGATTCTCCAAATAGTTTCCCAGCTTGGAGCCAGGCAACCCTGTTTAAGAGAAAACAATAATTTCAGATTTCTGTCCCCTTTTTGTTTAATGCTTGGTCTTGAAACGACAATTGTAAGTCACCACAAACAATGCACTAAAACTGACTTATTATACATCTTTTATTTTATATCAAGTGGAAAGTAACATGACATGTGTCCATATAGCACAGATTGCCCCACATTCCACCTTTTTCTTAAAACTCAGGTTACTTCAAAAACAAGTTGCTTATGGCCAACGTTCAACTATAAGTTTTGTAACTTATTTAAAAATTGCATAATAAATGACACAGTTCTTTTTTTCTGCGTTTTTTTTGCCCATTTTTAGTTAACCACACTTTTACGGGTATAATGACCTTTTTGAATAGACTTCTCCATATTCTCTTTGTTTTTACAAATTATATGTTTAAATCAAACACATTCTTTTCCATTTAAAGCATACACTAGACCATCTCTTCACAATTTCAATTATTTTACTTACTTTTTGCAGAATATTTGTTTTCTTTCCGTTTCGCGCCTTTTGCTTTCAAGCAGTTTTCACAGACAAACCTACAATACAAACAAGGGCTGTTTGTAAAACATGCATGCCCCCCATATAGGCTCTAGGTTGTAGTGACAGCCATTGTGTGAATATGTTTTTTGTCACTGTGACCTTGACCTTTGACCTAGTGACCTGAAAATCAATAGGGGTCATCTGCGAGTCCTGATCAATCTACCTATCAAGTTTCATGATCCTAGGCATAAGCGTTCTTCAGTTATCATCCGGAAACCATTTTACTATTTTGGGTCACCATGACCTTGACCTTTGACCTAGTGACCTCAAAATCAATAGGGGTCATCTGCGAGTCATAATCAATGTACCTATGAAGTTTCATGATCCTAGCCATAAGCGTTCTTGAGTTATCATCCTGAAACCATTTTACTATTTTGGGTCACCGTGACCTTGACCTTTGACCTAGTGACCTGAAAATCAATAGGGGTCATCTGCGAGTCATGATCAATGTACCTATCAAGTTTCATGATCGTAGTCATAAGCGTTCTTCAGTTATCATCCAGAAACCATTTTACTATTTCGGGTCACTGTGACCTTGACCTTTGATATAGTTACCTGAAAATCTATAGGGGTCAACTGCGAGTCATGATCAATCTACCTATCAAGTTTCATGATCCTAGGCATAAGCGTTATTGAGTCATCATCCGGAAACCATTTAACTATTTCGGGTCACCATGACCTTGACCTAGTGACCTGAAAATCAATAGGGGTCATCTGCGAGTCATTATCAATCTACCTATCAAGTTTCATGATCCTAGGCATAAGCGTTCTTGAGTTATCATCCGGAAACCATTTTATTATTTCGGGTCACCGTGACCTTGACCATTGACCTAGTGACCTGAAAATCAATAGGGGTCATCTGCCAGTCATTATCAATCTACCTATGAAGTGTCATGATTCTAGGCATAAGTGTTCTTGAGTTATCATCCGGAAACCATTTTACTATTTCGGGTCACCGTCACCTTGACCTTTGACCTAGTGACCTGAAAATCAATAGGGGTCATCTGCCAGTCATTATCAATCTACCTATGAAGTTTCATGATTCTAGGCATAAGCCTTCTTGAGTTATCATCCGGAAACCATTTTACTTTTTCGAGTCACTGTGACCTTGACCTTTGACCTAGTGACCATAAAATCAATAGGGGTCATCTGACAGTCAGGATCAATGTATCTATGAAGTTTCATGATCCTAGGCCTAAGCGTTCTTAGTAATCATCCGGAAACCACCTGGTGGACGGACCGTACGACCGACCGACAGGAGCAAAGCAATATACCCCCTCTTCTTCGAAGGGGGGCATAAATATATGATGAAATATTTGACAGAACAATCTCAGACGGCATTGTGGTAGTGAAAACAGTGGTAACCATACTAGATATGTCCACTGGCAATTTGATGATGGTGATGATGACATCAAAGAAATGATCGACCGCTTGCTGTGTGTTTAACTTAAGTTCATGATAATCAACATAGAACTGTATATTTCAACTGTTCCAATTATTTTGCACTTTCACACATCTGAGACCCAAAGTAACTACTGTTTGTATCAGCATTTGGAAGTTTTGTGTGCTAGTTTCCTGATGTTTCAGCAAAATATGGAGTCTCTAGAGTGTTCACAAGCTTTTTAATTACTTCATCCAAACTCCTTAGCAGCAGGCTATGAAACTGACTGTACAGTAAAACAACATGCGGGGTAAGCTTTCAAACAGACCCTGAAATATTGCATTAGGTGGCAGGCTTTAACAACACAAGGCTTATTTTGAATTATTTGAATGTCACTGACATGAATTTTTGGGGATTTCTTAAAAATAACAATAATTGGTTTCAGAGTAAGTTTAATCTAAACTACTCATATAGTATATTATACATAATAACATATTAAACAAAAAATAACACTTACCCGTTGTTCCAAATGGGTTCAAAATGTAGCACACAGATTTTATGAAGTTTCCTTCCACATTCTTCACAGTCAACAAATCTGAATGAAATAACATGATTTACATTAACATAATCATAATTAAATACAAAATACTAGTTGTTATTTTATTATTATTTATTGTTAAATATATTTGGTTCCAAAAATGGGAGATAACAGTCAGTAAAATCTCAACAAAAAGATATATATACATAGAGTATATATACAGGAGATATCAGTCAGTAATTTCTCTACAAAAAGATTTATATAGTGTACCATAATTACTCTAAGTTTTCAGACACCCTCTTTTTTTAGCAAAAATAATTATTTTTCATGACTTTTATGATAATTATCGTACATACTGGTTTACGCCCATAGTTAATGTCTCTAAATTTGAGGAAGTATATTTTACAGCGCTATTCTAAAGATTTCGGCCCTGTTTTTGCTTATCTTGTGACCATTTGAGCATGGATTTGTACAACCCGATTAAGGTAATAGGACTTGACAGATGCATGCATGAGTGCAATGGACCATTACATACTGCAATTGGGTAAATAACCATGTATACCAGTAGAAAACAATGGATTCACCCTTCAGCATTTAAAACAGTTTCGTCCTATTAAGGAAGCACAATGTTTTTACATTTTGGTTTTATCATTTCAGGCAAGAGTTAGCAAAGCTGTAAAATTGTATTTATTTCGAAGCAGAAAAAGAAGATTAGATCACAATACAATTATAGTACATTGATTTATTGCTTTTATTTCAATGTCTTTATAATTTTCAGACAGCTTAATTTTTGTCTCAAAATTTTCGGACACCTGTAATTTTTAAAATGTTTTTCGCATCTAAATTTTCGGACTTTCGGAGTAATTGCAGTTTATATACAGGAAATAACGGTCAATAATTATCCTACAAATGATATACATTAACCAGAGATGTGTTTGCCAGAAACACAATGCCCCCTAATGCGCCGCTTTTTTTGTTGACCTTTGACCTTGAAGGATGACCTTGACCTTTCACCACTCAAAATGTGCAGCTCCATGAGATACACATGCATGCCAAATATCAAGTTGCTATGTTCAATATTTCAAAAGTTATTATAAAACTTTACTGTAAGGTTAAAGTTTTGGGACAGAATGACAGACAGACAGGCAAAAAAACAATATGCCCCCGATCATTCGATCCGGGGGCATAAAAAAATTATGAACATGAATTGATTCTTTTTACTTACGGTTCCATTTCCAGCAAGTCATTCTTCATCTTTTCAAAATGACTTTTTGGTACTTTCCTGTTAACAGAATAAGCAAGTATATAGACAGGTAGTGAGTGCAACAGTAGGGATAATATATGAAGTGATTTAGCTGAAACTTAACGACAGGGGGAATGCAGCCAGGGGCGGGCTCTTCCATGTTAATGACCTTACTTTTAAAATAATGGGCCCTTCAATTTTTATTCCCAAACCTTTTTCATACCTGTTGCATTTGTCAATGTTCCTCTGAATACAGACACACCTAACACATATTAATTATCTATGGATGCTAAAATATATGAGTACTTAATGGAAAATGCAACATTTTAAGAAACTATCAATGTACAAGTTTATTATACCATGATTATTTACAAAAGAGATTGCATTGCCCTGCCTCTTTCAAGCCCCCTCCACCCCTTCGCCATTTTATATTTTAAAGCTTTTCTTACTAAACATAAATCCAACTTCTTAGAAACAAGTTCCCACAAGTTTGATGGTCATTAGCATAGCCGCTATATTTTAAAGATTTGTATTTTTCCACTTTCAGTCAGAGAATGGCTATATTCTGTTCTTTAGTATATCTGTGCTTGAAACGTTCTGTGACAGTGATCCACTTACTCAATGGGTTGTGAAGGGTCGTCCATAAGATCTACAATGTCTCCCGGAATGTCAAGGAAACACTTTTCGCAGTAGGTGTATCTATCGGAGAGAAGCGTACTTGACCTGTTGGAGACAAGGCAAGAAAAGAATGAGGATCTGGTTTAGACAAAGAGACAGCAATAAACAATAATCGCATGCCAACATATTAGGGGGTAATAACACATTAGGCACTTTTGACTTACGAAAAATATGTTTGAACAACAAAAATGATAATCTTGACATATCAAGGCAATTTTCCCTTGAGACCATTTTTGGTAGGAGAAGCCCAATTGTAAATGTGCAACACTAATCATGTAAATGTTGGCTCATATAATTAATATAACAAGAACAAAATCAAAATTGCTGTCAACTACTTTGTACTAAAAGACATTTCAAATTTATACCATCAGGGTTGTCATTATTCACCGATTGCCGATTGAATTCATGGGTTAAAATCGCCAGAAAATCGGTTGTTTTTCCCAAATTGCGATCGGAAGTTTTGATCACGCAAACCGACAAAAAATGACGAGGAATAACCATAGTATAGTAGAGAGACGCCTGGTCTTTCAGTCAGTCCATTAACTCCGCCTAAGAGGTACTGTTTTCAATGAATTTCTCAGGAGTGGCCAATATTGATTTTTCCAGCTGTCAATCAAATTCTTCTTGGTAAGCACGTCAACCAATCAGTGCTCAGGCACCCGAATACACGCCGACCCCACGTGAAACTGTATCAAATAGCTGTACATTTCACAGATTATTACTGACCGTATCTCAACGAATGTAGCACTGTAGAGACTTTAGAGAAAAGGTTTCCACATATTAAAACAAGCTCTTCGATTTTCTACCAAAATAAAAGATATAAGCGACCTCTGCTCTACAAAGTTGTTATTCAGCATCTAAATTTAAAAGTCCACGCTTTCCCCGAGGAAGAATGACGTGATGTTATACATGAAGTCTAATTTTGGCATGATTTTCATTAGTACATGAAAACACGAGAAATGTGTCTCTGTTGCTGGAATTTTCTTAATTTTCCGTGAATAATGAAATCTGTAAATGATTTCGGATAACACATTTAATTATACGCATTTGAAAATACTTCAATTAAATAATGCATTTTGTTATACAAATGGTCATAACACATAATGTAATAAGTAGGTTAATAAAGTGTTTTGAGATTGCCAAACTATGCATACATATAGGTCTACATGCACGAATGACCTGACAAGTTATATCACGATCCGGAATGAAAAGTACTCGGTAAAATTTAAAGAAAGACACGTTTTTATTCTCAGAAATTAACTTTAACTTTCGCAAGCTTTTCTGAAAGGAGGTACAAGTAACAGTTTAGATTGAGTCGTTGATTTGTCGTAATTACTAAATATAAATGGTTCTCAATGCTCTCAAATCGCGTCACGTGATTCACGCATGTTCAATGGAAATTCCCCAATCCCACAATTCAATTTGTATATGCAAGTGCGTTAAATGGCGGACGACATTCATCGTCAATATTGGCCGTAATTTGGTTTTGAAAAAAAAGAAATCGTAATAATACTGGATTATCGGGTAATGGATAGAATTGGAACATGCAAAGATCTATCAATATAATATGTTTTTACATTGTACAGTATAATAAAAATGTGAAAATCTTAAAATTTTCTATTCTTTTTAGACCTTATTTTAACTTTTTATGCTCTGAGAATAGCAGTATTTTGTCCCTAAAATGTCTAGAATTCGTTTTCGGTCGGGGGGGCTTTGCCCCCCTGATCTCCCTACAAGGGCCTTGACCCTCGGCCGAATTGGTTACTTTTTCAAAATAATCCTTGTTTACAATCATAATGACAACCCTGACCATACTATTAATAATCCACATAGCAACAAGAGCACCGCATAGTGGGTGCCACGCTCCGCTACGGGTGCAATTTTGAATAAATGAAAGCGTGACAGAATTTTTTTTGTTTTTTGTTTTAGAGGTCACAATGACCTTGACCTTTGACCTAGTGACCCCAAAAGAGGTTTTGTGTGTAGAACTCATCAAGGTGCATCTACATATGAAGTTTCAAAGTTGTAGGTGGAAGCACTTTGATTTTAGAGCCAATGTTAAGGTTTTAGCACGACGCGGACGTCAGACGACGAGCTGGCTAAGACAATACCTCTGGTTTTCTCTGAAAACGTCGAACTAAAAAAATGACATAAGGAATCTTGCTGGTACCCAGGTTCTTACTTATTTTGGTAGGAGAAGTACACAGCCTCTCTAGGAATCGTACACAGCTGCTTGCCATAGCAACAGAGCACCTGCGGACTGAAGGACTGCTTGATGCCACAACAGTAGCCCAGGGATTGCATCACACTGTTGATTTCTTGCTCAAAAACCTCAGATAACTGAAAAAACGAACCAACATTTACATGAAACAATCTGGACTTGTATCCATGGTAACGGAATGCTAAAAGAGTTATAATTTAGCAAATCATAAATTAACAGAGCAAAACATGGCAAGTTAAACAAGAGCACCGCATAACGGGTGCCACGCTCGGCTACGGGTGCAGTTATGAATAAATTAAAGCTTGTCAGAATTTTTTTTTTAAAGGTCACAGTGACTTTGACCTTTGACCTAGTGACCCCAAAATGGGTGTGGCGTGTAGAGCTCATCAAGGTGCATCTACATATGAAGTTTCAAAGTTGTAGGTGGAAGCAATTTGATTTTAGAGCCAATGTTCAAAACCTTTACAAAATGTTAAGGTTTTAGCACGATGCGGACAGCGGACGTCAAACAACACAACGAGCTGGCTTTCACAATACCTCGGGTTTTCTCCGAAAAAGCCGAGCTAAAAATATCCTAAATCTGATTTGTTATTACATAAGTGATGGTGATGTTAAAGCTCCTCTGAAACGATAGTGCCAGGAAATAATATTGTACGTGCCAGGAAATAATATTGTACATCACAATAAGCAGCACCATGTAAAATAATCCACTGACCACTGTATACACTTGGGTCTCAACAGTCTTTCCAATAAAGCTTCCACAAAGACTTAAATCATATCCATTTTTATTCACATTACACACCTTAGTACAGTATTTGTAGACTCGTGAGGACTTCTTATTGTAGACCCAGGCATTGTCGAACATGAGCCACACATCGTCCACATACTCCCAGGGTTCCTTGTACTGACCAGTGTCCAGTTTACGCTTTATAGTTGACAGATCCATTGGCTTTCGTACAATTTCATAGTAATCCTGGATAAAAAAACAACAACAAACATTTGGAAGGTTATAATGGCGTCAAGCAATATTGTACAAACAATTTTATCATCATTGAAACATGCTGCAATACAAAACCATTATCGAAATGAGCAAACCTTAGTTAACAATTAACCGTAATGCACCAAGCAATTCATTAAAACTAATCAACTAATTGTCCTTTGAAAGCCAAAAGTGATTATTGTTGCTTCATAATTTGTACATCACCTGGTTTTTGGATTGGCAAAAAAAAGCCCAATAAACCATAACATTGCAAAAAAGGAAACATTATTAATATGATTATAAATTTCAAATTACATTAGGTTATAAGTGCATGTTTAACTGTATTTTTAAATATATATAAAATTATAGTGTTGCTTAAATTTCTTCTAACTATAGCCAAATAAGGATAAATACCCCGCCCCCTGGCAGCCGTGATGTTCAACAGACTTGGAACTCATCCAACATATCATTAGAACAAATGTTCTGACCAAGTTTAAAGAAGGTTGGACTATACATGTGACTTTTAGAGTTTAAGCTTTTAATATAACCATATAAGAACAAGATGCGTTTGTGAAACACAATGTCCCCCTATATGACGTTTGACTTTGAAGGATGACCCTGACCTTGTGAAGGATGACCCTGACCTTGACCTTTCACTACTCAAAATGTGCAGCTCCATGAGATGCACATGCATGCCAAATATCAAGTTGCTATCTTCAATATTGCAAAAGTATTTATAAAATAAGCAATTTGGGCTACATATATTTGACCTCTGACCTTGAAGGATGACCTTGACCTTTCACCACTCAAAATGTGCAGCTCCATGAGATACACATGCATGCCAAATATCAAGTTGCTATCTTCAATATTGCAAAAGTATTCATAAAATGAGCGATTTTGGCCATATATATTTGACCTTTGACCTTGAAGGATGACCTTGACCTTTCACCACTCAAAATGTGCAGCTTCATGAGATACACATGCATGCCAAATATGAAGTTGCTATCTTCAATATAGCAAAAGTTATTGCCATATGTTAAAGTTGGCGCAGACAGACCAACAGACAGACAGACCAACAGACAGGGCAAAAACAATATGTCCCCCACTACTATAATACACTGCAACGCCGATATATCGCGGACCGTTATATCACGCTGTCCAATATATCGCGCTTTGGCTATGGCTCCCAAAAATCCGACGAGCATGATCACTAAATGACATGTTTAAATCTGAGAATTCGCTAACTTAAGCAAAAAACCGGTTCTAGCTAGTATCAACACCCCATATTTCGCGGCTTACTATGGCACGCAGTGAAGCGTGAAAAACAGTCGATTAGTGACAATGTTGTTTACACAAGGCTGGGGTTGTTTTTAACACTTAGGAAATATCCAATTAGTGTCATTGCAAAGGTAATAATGGCAGTTTACTGGTATATAGATCTTTAAATTTCGGTACTGGTCATGAATTTCTTTGTCCTGATAAAAAGCGCGCGAAAATTGGCGTGGGTGTATTTATTTGTAAAAAAAAATTTCGTAGCCGGAACAACATTGCGATAATTTAATTTCCGTTAAAAGTTTCGTTGTAAATTTCAACAAAAGTACCGCGGTATCTCGCGAATTATGTGGCATAACATTTCCTATTAATAAAATATAATTCAAACACACGGTATCGTTACCGTTACGCTAAGGTAAATTCGAATCTATGCACAATGTATTTTGTACGTTTTTTACGGCAAGAATTTTTCATTTTAGCTGATTCGCGAGGGATTGTACATGAAAATAAAAAACATAATTTACATTTTGGTTTTTATGATAAATACACAGATACTTATGTAGTAATGAAAACGTTTATTGTATAAATGGTTTGCAATTATTACAAAACAAATATGTAGCAGCGCTGTATATAAAATGAAAACATTGGGGAAATTTGACAAGTTAACCGCAATACAATTGAGTTAGACATTTCTTGAGTTAAATCGCGCGCCGGATATATCGCGCTCGCGATCTTTGGACCCCACCAACCGCGATATATCGGCGTTGCAGTGTAGTGGGGGACATAAAAAAATACCTCACTAACTGGCAGCTACGTTTTTTAACAACCCTAGACCATTTTCAAATTCCTCCAAGATTTCATTGGGGCAAATTTCTGATTGGTTAATAAATGTGGCCTCTAGAGTGTTAACAAGGTTTTACTATAGCCATATAGGGACAAATACCCAGCCCCCTGGCGGCCAGGTTTTTAAAACAGCCAGAACATTTTTCAAATTCATACAAGATATTATTGGGACAAATCTTATGACCAAGTTTCATGAAGACCGGGAAATAAATGTGGCCTGTGAAGTTATAACAAAGCAAATATTGAAAACGACTGACGGACGAAGGACAAAAGGTGATTACAAATGTTCACCATAGAGCATGTTGTGCTCAGGAGAGCTAAACAAAATAATATCATATAACATTTTCCTTTAAATATTATAAACATTGCCCAACTGTTATTTATATCTTACAGAACTGACATCATAGCCAAGAGACTACTAAGAGCTTATCAAAATGATCTTAAAGCTAATGCTTTAAATAAGAAGGCAAAGTAAACATATAACACTTTCTTCTTTTTTTTGTTTGCTTTGACCTGTTATTTTATCTGCAAAGAAAAACTGCAGAAATGTAAAACTTATTCTGACAAAATTAACTGACAATAACCTGGCCTCATGTTTAAATACAACATTTTGGGAACTAGAAATTATTAAACAAAACAAAAAACTCTAAATAAATTAACACAGAGAAAACTTTGATCTACATCTAAGTGTAATACGAACTTAACTAAAGCAACATATTTCCATCAAAATTCAAGGTATTAAGCCATTTTTTTTCAAATTTCCGAAAGAATGACCTTCCCTTACTGGTGCCAAAAGCAATCCCATACCAAGTCTGCAAAATAGCCACCTACAAATACAATGTGAAACTCACTGGTATCTGGAGAGCCACAGGATCCACCGGCTGCCTGAAAGGCAGAGATTCTGGGTCTTGTCGATACAACTTTCAAGAGTTGGCATCAATGCCTGGCGGCAACTCGTCTGGCTTGAAAACTGAAAGTACACGAAATTGAGTGTTTCTATGTATTGTTCACAATTTTCAGAAAGATCCAGCATAATATAACAGTTGAAAAATGTACCGCACTTTGCGGTATCTTAATTTTTTTAATAATGGATGGATTATCCTCATGTTTTTTTGCAGTAAATGAATCATGTAAAAATTTGTCTTTTGAAATTGCTTTTTACCTAGAACCATTTTCCAGCCCAGCTCAGATAGATATCCTTAGAACAAATGTTTTGATTAAGTGTAATTCTGAAAGGGCAAAAAGTGGGACTTCCGAAGTGTTCACAGTGATTCACAATTGTCATAAAAAGAAAATGACTCACTTTTCTTTGACCTAGGAGGTTTGAGCTGTGCAGGTGAGGGTACTGGGGTGGTGCCTGAGGGCTGGCTGGTGTCCATGGGGCTGGACTTCATGTCCTCACCAGAGTCCAGGGGCTCCGTCTTGGGTGTGGACACCCCACCAGTGTCCAGACTGGTCAGCTCCTCTTTCACTGACCGCATACCAGGCTCTTGCTTCACCTGCAAACATACACACACCTTCTGTTAGCTGACAGCCTCTGGGTGATATCAACACATTACATGCATATTATACATACAAACCTTATCAATACAAATATTGAAAACATATACTGACTTGATCTTTTATACCAACACATTCAGACAAAAATTACACAATAGGCAAAAGGAATACCTTATATAATTATTTATACCTTTAATTTTAAGTACTTGTGCAACAAACTAACCACATCTACAACTTGGGTATAAAATAGTCTTTAAAATCGCAACATATAAGTAATTAATATGCTCTGTACCGTGATTTTTTTTGCTTCTTATAAAGTACCGGAAAACAGCAATTTCAAAATAAGGAAAAACTACAATTGCCCGCTGCTGTCAAAAAAAATTCCGAAATTAAATGCAACGTTTAGTTTCCCTATGAAGCTCTATGGAAATCTGCAGATCCCCGGAAAAATCACACCCCTGCTATGGCTCATTTAAACGCCCTCAAGTACCCTTGGACTAACAACCAGTATTTGGTGTCTTTGGGAGAGATCTAAAGACATTCCCACAGTTGAATTCGAACCCATGACCTCCGGGTCGCTAGGCAGACACCATATCCACTATGCCACGGCAACCTTTTACCATTTTATGGACAAATTGTAATCCAAATAAAACAACACCCGTGTGTAGAGAATCAGACATATTTTGAGTCATATATAAGCCAACAAGAAAATCTCCTTTTATAGAACAATTTTGATGTTTTCCACAAACAATTTTCAACCTGCCTATCTTAACTTGGTTACACTTTCGCAGGTTCAAACAATAAGGGTAGCAATTTTTACAATAACTTTGGTAAATGGCAGTCAGCCCATAAGACACCTCTGTTGGATTTCCTTAGCCTTAAAATTTTACAGAAACAAAACAGCAATAAGTAAAATACTCTTGCAAGAACTCAAAACATATCATACCTCAGTCTTAATCTCTGTCTTGATTTCTGTCTTGATGTCCATGGGGATGGTGCTGTTGAGGGAATTGGAGGCAGGGAACGGCGTGGAGATCGTATGGCCCTGCTCAGAGGAGGGGAGGGGCGAGGACAGTACCTCAGACAGGCTCTGGGGTTGAGTGTTCACATCTAATGTGCCTTCCAGCTTCACCATCTTCTTGTCCTGGCCACCAGTCAGAGAAGACATGCCATCCTGTGAAGTTCACATTAAAAAAAATCCTGACTTTCCGCTGTTATGCATATTTGTTCATATATTAAGCCACTTGGTATATGTTAACAAAGGAATGATCCATGCATTTAAAAGCAGATCCTTACAAAAGCTGTTAACAGAAATTAGACTTCTTAAAACGACTTTCCCAAAACCCATTCAAAGCATTTGCTATGATTTCATAACACGTCTCATCATCTAAGAGTGTCAATCTTATGAAAGAAAATGATTTGATAAATTTTTATGATCTTACCATGTTGATATTGTTTGGTAATGAAGATGTAGCAGTGTAAGCTGACGGCATTGTCGACACTAGAGTATCCACTGACGACCTATTAGCCATAGTTGCCAGGCTGTTACTAGCGGGGAGTCCCTGGGGTGAGGCAGACTGCATGGCGCCCATCTGTGCTCCAGGCATCATCCCTGGTGTGACTTGCCGCATCTTGTTGGCGAGCATGTTGGGATTCTGTGCCTGTTGGCCTAGCTGATGCTGAAGGTGCTGCATTTGCTGCTGTGTCTGTGGTTGTTGAGTGTGGTTCATCATCTGGCCTGGCATGCGTGCACCCATGGGTTCAAACTGCTGAGTGTTAAGACCAGGGTTCATTTGTGGTGGGTTCGATGGTAGGTTCATCTGGAAGCAACAAGAACAATCACGTGATTTGTTTCAATTAATTCATCAGGATAAATATATGAAGAGTAGAAAGATGATGGAAATAACATTAATCAGTGCAAATTAATTCGAATACTTACAAGTGGAGGTGTGGTTCGACTGGGTCCCGGCTGCATGGCAGGCATTCTGGGGCCCATACCAGGGGTTGCTATGCTGGTCTGGTTTCCAAACAGGTCACCAGGCAAGTTGGACATAGGGTTAGACATTGGACCATCTAAAACATTTTAAGTACATAAACAATTGACACCCTGTTTACTATATTATCATAAAAAGTTAAACCTTTCTTGGCTTGATTGCATGGAAAGCCCAAGGCTTATCTGAAACATTCTTTAGCCCGTTTCCTGGGACTAGAACCAGTACTTGGTTTCTTTGTCGGAGATCTAAAGAATGCTCCCACAGTGGGGATCCAAACCGTGACCTCCTGGCAGCTAGACGGACACCATATCAATTTTGCCATGGCAACCTCAAATATCATATCAAGTTAAAAGTGCTTACTAATTTATTTTTTTGTTAAATGTGATTTTCAGACCTTTAAGGTAAAGAAAATAGCTTAATCCACATTAAAATTTCACAAAAAGTCTTCATTTTCAATCAGATCCTAACATTTTTCAATAATATTGCAATGTTAAGGAAGGGAAGAAACCAGAATCAAACCTTTGTAGATTATCAAATCAGTAGACAGTACAATCAATTTTTCTCTTAAAAATGTCAAACAAAACTCACAACCCAATTCTTAACAAGGGCTGTTTGTAAAACATGCATGCCCCCCATATGTGCTGTCAGTTGTAGTGGAAGCCATTGTGTGAATATGTTTTTAGTCACTGTGACCTTGACCTTTGACCTGGAATCATCCTTTGACCTGGAATCATCTGGAAACCATTTTACTATTTCGGGTCACTGTGACCTTGACCTTTGACCTAGTGACCTGAAAATCAATAGGGGTCATCTGCCAGTCATGATCAATGTGCCTATAAAGTTTCATGATCCTAGGCGTAAGCATTCTTGAGTTATCATCCGGAAACCATTTTACTGTTTCGAGTCACTGTGACCTTGACCTTTGATCTAGTGACCTGAAAATCAATAGGGGTCATCTGCCAGTCATAATCAATGTACCTACGAAGTTTCATGATTCTAGATGTAAGCATTCTTGAGTTATCATCCAGAAACCATTTTACTACTTTGAGTCACTGTGACCTTGACCTTTGACCTGAAAATCACTAGGGGTAATCTGACAGTCATGATCAATGTACCTATGAAGTTTCATGATCCTAGGCCTAAGCGCTCTTGAGTTATCATCCGGAAACCATCTGGTGGATGGACGGACCGACGTATGCAAAACATTATATCCCATCTTCTGCGAAGGGGGGCATAACAAATTAAAAGAATGAGAGCATAAGAAGCCCAACTGACTGGTTTGAGCATTAGGCCTGATTGGGCTCATTCCTGGCACATCTGTCCCTGCACCCTGCTGCTTGTGTTGTTCCTCACGGCGACGGATACGCTTCTCCTCCAACTCTTTCTGGATTTTGTAGATCTTCTCCGCCAAAAAGTGGTAATATTCCTCCTGTTTGACCAGTCAAAACATTTACTCATTTTGGTATTGTAAGTTTGTTTCCATGAAAGTATTGTATTATACATTGAGTAAACAGCTCTGTTAAAAGCAAGTTATAGCAATTATTTAACAAACATTTTTAAATGCCTGACAAACTCTCTGACCGGTCAGTAGCAGGAATGACTGATACAGTCCATTTTATAATGGCTTAATGTGGCTTTAATGTGGGTTTCACCTTCGATGCTGATACTGATTTTTTGGAATGTCTGATTATCGTTAAATTTTAACAAGGGGGTCAAGATCATCAGGGGCATGATTGGAATTATCTATGAACTGGACTGCAATCTAGTGTCACAAAACAAATATCAAAGCGGTTGGCTTTTTGGGTTCAGAAAAAGTTGTTTCCTGTTATTGTGCTATGTAATTCAATATTGAAGTAATCCAAGATACCAATACAAAATATCAATGTTCTAACCAAGTTCATTAAAGACTGGACTATAAATGTGACTCAGAGTGGTAAAAAGGTTTTACTAGTACCATAAAATGAACAAGGGACAAAAATTGTCACAAAACCAGGTTTTCAATGTGAAAAAAGTCTGATAAAGGGAGACAACTCAAACTGAACTGATTATTTATAATTAGCCCCCTTTGAATTAAAATAAATATATTTTTAGTTGTGGCGACCTTGACCTTGGAGATGTTGACGTAATTCTTTCATGCCACAGCCCATCCCATGATGGTGAACAAATGTGCCAAATGATTTTAAAATCTCACAATGAATGACATAGTTAATGCCCGGACAAGCTCATTTATGGCCATTTTTGACCTTTGAACCCAAAGTGTGACCTTGACCTTGGAGATATCGCCGTAATTTTTTCACGCGACACACCATCTAATGATGATGAACATACGTGCCAAATGATTTTAAAATCTGACAATGAACGAAAAAGTTATGGCCCAGACAAACTTGTTCTGCCCGCTGACATTCGCCAATCTAATAACCAGTTTTTTCCTTTGGAAAACCTGGTTAAAATGCCCCAACCCCTAGCCGCCATGTTTTCAACTCACTACAAACAGTTTCACACTAATCCAAGATATCATAAGAAAACAGTTCTGACCAAGTTTCATGAAAATTGGGCAATAGATGTGATTTCTAAAGTGTAAACAAGGTTTTACTAAAGCCATATAATGAAAAATGCCCCGCCCCTAGCGGTCATGTTTTTTAACCAACCAAATTTTTTTTAGAACTCATCTGTTCGCTGCCGATCGCCATTGTCGCAACTTGCAGCATATTTTCAAAAGTGGCAACATTTTTTTGCGTGACGCGAATTACATAACTGGCAGTCTGTGCTAATTTCTTGCCTTGCAAATTACTGGAGCATATTTAGTCATCAAATTGTGTACAAAAAAGCCCCAGGGTCATTAATAGTTATTGCTAATTGCCCCTTGGTTCCAGATGAGTGACAACCTGTTAAAGATTATCTTTAAAATTAAGCATATTTTTTAATGCGGAAATGCGGTTTCCTTTTATTTCAAAACAAGGTTTATCTACACTTTTTTTGGAATTGATTTCTTAATTTTTTGTACTGGCCTCAATCTTAAACAAGGGCTGTTTGTAAAACATGCATGCCCCCCATATGGGCTGTCCATTGTAGTGGCAGCCATTGTGTGAATACGATTTTTGTCACTGTGACCTTGACCTTTGACCTAGTGACCTGAAAATCAATAGGGGTCATCTGCGAGTCACGATCAATGTACCTATGAAGTGTCATGATCCCAGGCAAAAGCGTTCTTGAGTTATCATCCGAAAATCATTTTACTATTTCGGGTCACCGTGACCTTGACCTTTGACCTTGTGACCTCAAAATCAATAGGGGTCATCTGCAAGTCATGATGAATCTACCAATGAAGTTTCATGATCCTAGGCGTATGTGTTCTCGAGTTATCATACGAAAACCATTTTACTATTTCGGGTCACCGTGACCTTGACCTTTGACCTAGTGACCTCAAAATCAATAGGGGTCATCTGCGAGTTATGATCAATCTACCCATGAAGTTTCATGATCCTAGGCGTATGCATTCTTGAGTTATCATCCGGAAACCATTTTACTATTTCGGGTCACCGTGACCTTGACCTTTGACCTAGTGACCTCAAAATCAATAGGGGTCATCTGTAAGTCATGATCAATCTACCCATGAAGTTTCATGATCCTAGGCGTATGCGTTCTTGAGTTATCATTCAAAAACCATTTTACTATTTCGGGTCACAGTGACCTTGACCTTTGACCTAGTGACCTCAAAATCAATAGGGGTCATCTGCGAGTCATGATCAATGTACCTATGAAGTTTCATGATCCTAGGCCCAAGCGTTCTTGAGTTATCGTCTGACAACCACCTGGTGGACGGACCGACAGACCGACCAACATGAGCAAAGCAATATACCCCCTCTTCTTCGAAGGGGGGCATAAAAAGTGGCGACAACTTTTTTAGGCCAGTGAAATCCCTGTATCCAAGGTATCATTGAGACAAATATTCTGACAATGTTTCTCGAAGACCAAACAATGAATCTGGCCCCTAGAGTGTTAACAAGGTTTTACTATAGCCATAATTACATAGCCATATTGGAAAAATTCCCCACCTCCTTGCGTCCATGTTTTTAAAGCAACTGAAACCATTTTCGAACTTGTCCATGATATAATTGGGACAAATCATCTGACCAAATTTCATGATGATCGGACAATAAATGTGGCCTCTAGAGTGTTAACCAGGCTTTACTATAGCCATATAAGGAACAATGCCCCGCAACCCTGACTGCCACGTTTTTCAACCATGCCCCCCCCCCCCCCCCTGGCTGCCACGTTTTTCAACCAATCAGAACCATTTTCAAACTCGTCCAAGATAATATTGGGACAAATCATCTGACCAAATTCATTAGGACCGGACAATAAATGTGGCCCCTAGAGTGTAAACAATGCAAATGTTGACGCCACACAACGCACAACAGACACAGGCGATCATATAAGCTCACCATGAGCACATTGTAGTTAGGTGAGCTAAAGAGAAAAAACTTCTGACCTCAGGGAATTTCAGATACCAATTCTTTTTTTTTTAGTTTTTTAAATCAAGTTTTAAGACATACAATAGGGGACCCAAAGGGTACCATATGAATTGCACATGTTAACTTAAAAGTTGTTACCTAACTGGCTATTTAAACAATTGTACAACCTCCCGCTTTATTTTTATTTCAACACAAAAAACACTTCTTTAATATATTTGCTGAATTAATTAGTAGTTTGCTCAATACACATACTCTACTATTGGCTGTTTCATACATGTCCCCTTCCACTTTTCTTGCATATGCAACAAGATTGTTCATCCTTCTGTCCTTTAATGCAGCTGGATCTGGAGTGGGGAATATTGCTTGAACCCTGAAGAAAAATAACAACTTTATAGCTGAGCCAGTCATATAAGAAAGTGTTGTAAAAGAAAAACAGAAATACAAAATTTCATTTGTTTTAAAATATGATTTGGGAAATATCCTGTTTATTCAAAAATAGTAACTTATTTGTTAGACTAGTGCCCTTACATGTCCTTTATCCTGAAAATTAAAGTACTTGTCCTGGGCTTAAAATCTTATTATGTTACTTTTCAGTAATTTAACAACATATATTAAGCGATATTTTTACAGAAGTTGTATTTGAACAAGTTCGCTCACCTGATACATGTAGGAAAAAACTATTTATGTACCGATTTTGTAATGTTTGTGTGGTTTCTATCTAAGTTTTTTATTCTGTACATATATGCAGAGATTTGATATGGTTTAAGACAGTATTAGAACAAACAAGATTGTTAATTACCATATAAGTCTACACAAATAATTTTAGCCCAAGGGCATGATGATTTTTGACCCCTGAGACAAGATACATGTTTGAAAAAACTATCAGAGGACAACTTTTAAAATGTGACATGAGATTTGTCACAGACGTGACGTATACCCCCAAGTGCCACATTGACACAGACTATTTTGCATGCTGTCTTCACAAAACAAGAGAATCTAATTTTTTGCGATCTTTAAGAATTATTATGCCAATATAATTTATGGCCTTTTTGACCTTTGAACTCAAAGTGTGAACTTGACCTTGGAGATATCAACATAATTCTTTCATTTGATACACCGTCCAATGACGGTGAACAAATGATTATAAAATCTCACAATGAACGACATAGTTATGGCCCGGACAAGCTCAATTATGGCAATTTTTGACCTTTGAGCTCAGTGTGACCTTTACCTTGGAGATATTGACGTAATTCTTTCGCGCAACACACTGTCCAATGATGATGAACAAATGTGCCAAATGATTTGAAAATCTTACAATGAACAACATAGTTATGGCCCGGACAAGCTCATTTATGGCCTTTTTTTACCTTTGAACTCAAAGTGTGACCTTGGAAATATCAACGTAATTCTTTCGCATGACACATAGTCCAATGATGGCTATGTAAGCGTTTCCGATCGCCAAAATCGCCAAAGGCGATTGAATCTTTCAGCTGGCGATTAAAGTTTAAAATGTGAATGAAAATGGCGATTGCAAAAAACTAGGGATGGCAACGGTTAATCGGTTAACCGGTTATCCGTTTCTTAAGGAGGTTAACCGATTACAAAATTAATATTCGGTTACTCTTGCAGAAAACGCATTTTTTTTGTTGAACGAAATTAATGCTCAAATCGTAAGTTTTGTTTTTACTTCATTTCACTGTATTGGCTAATCCGCTAATCTGATAGCAAATTATCGGCAATTACCACCCCGTGATGCCCCCCTGTTGATCGAAAGCGATTAGAGTTGTAAACCAGCGGGGTGCAGTGGTCTCATGAGCAGGCACACGAGCACCTACTCTGCAGTGTGTTTGTTTGGCACTTTACAGTCTATTGTGTTTCAATTATTCAAATATTGATAAATTTAAATTATAAACTGACCAATTACGCTTGTCAATTAGCAGATTTGACTGCGATATGTCCTTTTTTTTTTTATAAATAGAACATCAACGTGAATATCCAGTATAAAGTCGGTAAAGCTTGATCAGATAGCACGCATTTAAAAAGTAAAGCGACAATCTATAATCATGCCTCTATCATCGAATGCCTGGAAATTTTTCAAACGGGCTGCTGACAAGAAATCAGCTACATGCATACTATGCCCAACGACACTGTCGTTGCAGGGGGGTACACCCAAGCTCAGTAATCACATGAGATTAAAACACCGCTGAATTTCGACGTGAGCCATCTCCAGTAAAGCTGATATCACTGGACTGCTATGTAAATACTCCGAAAAAGATGACTGGCTCAGAAAGCGAGTCAATTACAATATCTTTTTGCATGATATGATATGTCACAATTTACACGTGCCGTGAAATATGCCATTGTTTGTCTACCATTTCTTGATAAAAATCAATAAAGCGGGACACTGATTACACCCGATCACTTTTGTTTTAACAACTATTGCAAACTTTAACGATTTGCCTGTGCAAAATATATTTACGCTAATTGACAATTGTTATTAATCAGCAAACTGATAATGCATGTAATTCTTAAAGGATAATGGGTGTTAATAAAACACAACACAATTCAAATACTGCACTAGCTTTTATTGATCGAGATGTAGAACAATAATTATGTGTGAATGACGTGAAGCTAATATTACAACAAAGAAATATCACAGTTCACCGACAAGCATATGAAAAATTGTTTATAAACTCATACGTTTTTCGGATGTTGTTTTTTTTATTTATGTGGTACAAAGACAGGCGGTTAACCGGTTAACCGCTCGAATATCAAGACAGGTGAACCGGTTACGGATTTGCTTAGGTTTGCCACCCCTACAAAAAACCCTGATATTTCTCATAAGTATATAATATTCCCTACTTTTAAAGAGAACTCTGTACCGATTTCCACATGTAATCGCCATAAAAGCTCCGGGTGGTAAGAGATAAGAGATAACCGGATGCCCTTATCGTATATTCAAGCCACATAACACAGTCATGTATGCTGACAGATGCATCACGGGAAATTTTCGGGTAACTTTCCAGTCGCCAAACTGTGATATTTAACGTCCAATCGGTTACGAGAATGTTTATGGAGGCGGAGTTATATAGCGATTATTATTTTTGATTGACGTCGGTCACAGAGTAAGCGTTTATCGCAGGTTAATTAACAGTTGTAGCATTAATACGTGATATAAAACCGGTAAATAAAGCAGAACATTAAAGGCGGTTTCGGGCATCATCATCACACCTATTTACCGTACTGTAAACAATCATTAATTATGAGAAGTTAATTGCAATTGGTGAGCAGTGTAAATTTACTTACGGCGAGTAAGTTGTGAAAAACAAAACCCGTTAATAATTTGATGCGGTAACAAATTAAATCCAGTGCATGTATATTTTATCATGTCTATTTGTAGAACTGATTTACACCGTTTGTATACAGCCACGTGATAATAACTATTCACTATGCATTAATACCGGTATGCCATGTAGAACCCGTGTTATAAGAAAGAGCGCGAAATTATTGCTGTCGTCTGCAATGCCAAGTTCTACGCATGCAAAGCATGCATTTTTAAAAACAGACGATGTGTAACTAAATATAGTCTAGCCGCACAGTACATGCAGTATTAAAGACTTACAAATTTACCGGTACGTTTGAATAAACAAGATGTGTTTGTGAAACACAATGTCCCCCTATACGACGTTTGACCTTGTAGGATGACCTTGACCTTGTGAAGGATGACCTTGACCTTTCACCACTCAAAATGTGCAGCTCCATGAGATACACATGCATGCCAAATATCAAGTTGCTATCTTCAATATTGCAAAAGTATTCATAAAATAAGCGATTTCGGCCACATATATTTGACCTCTGACCTTGAAGGATGACCGTGACCTTGACCTTTCACCACTCAAAATGTGCAGCTCCATGAGATGCACATCCATGCCAAATATCAAGTTGCTATCTTCAATATTGCAAAAGTATTCATAAAATGAGCGATTTTGGCCACATATATTTGACCTCTGACCTTGAAGGATGACCTTGACCTTTCACCACTCAAAATGTGCAGCTTCATGAGATACACATGAATGCCAAATATGAAGTTGCTATCTTCAATGTAGCAAAAGTTATTGCAAAATGTTAAAGTTGGCGCAAACAGACCAACAGACAGACAGGGCAAAAACAATATGTCCCCCACTGGCACTACTATAGTGGGGGACAACTACTATAGTGGGGGACATAATTATATCTTGCAACTATGGAAAACTATTTCAATTCAAGAATACATTGCAGTAAATGTATTTTTTAAGAATCAAGAAGCACCAGACTATGGCAAAAATTATTGGGAGAAGGGGGGGGGGGGGGGGGGGGGGGGGGGGGGGAGGGGGGCGAAAAGGAGTTACGCAAGACCCACCCAATCAAAGACCGGGGCATATCTGAAAGTTCTAACATTGTATACTGTTTATGCCAGTGCATGAAAATAAATATAAATGAAAAATAAAAAAAAACATGAAATTAATAACAAATAATTTATTTAAATGTGACTTCATTGATAATTTAATACAATCGTTATTGATACCTATAGATTCATGATAATGATTATGGCGTTCATTGAGCAAATAAGGTTATAATGTCGGTCATCATCGTAGTGCTGAAATTTGGCTACTAATTTTTTTTCCTTAGCGCCAACCTAGCATGGTGAACAAATGTGCCAAATGATTTTTAAATCTCACAATGAACAACATAGTGCCCAGACAAGCTCATTTATGGCCATTTTTTGACCTTTGAACTCAAAGTGTGACCTTGACCTTTGGGATATCGACGTAATTCTTTTGCGCGACACACCGTCCAATGATGGTCAACAAATGTGCCGAATGATTTAAAAATCTCACAATGAACAACATAGTTATTGCCCGGACAAGATTTCGGGACAGACCAACAAAGTGACTCCTATATAAATATATAAATATTTGGTTACCTCAACAGTGGGGTAAATTTGAACAAATGTGAATGATTTGAACACATTTGGTATAGGACAACTATACAATGTTACACACACTTTACTAACCCTCTAACTTTTGTGATTTCAGAGAGCCTATTTAAATCTTGAGACCCCTATGTGCAGCAAGTTTTTACCCCAAGGTTATTATTTGAACAAAATTGAACACGAGGGCCATCAGGCCCTAAGGCGCTCACCTGAAAGCCAAAGGAACTAGACTATTCTGAAAAAAATGCAAGCTGATTCATGAAGATTATTTTGGACCCAAAAAGTGACTTTTAACAAGTTTTTTTTATATTTGACCTTGTGACCTAGTTTTTGAGCTCATATGACAAAGCTTCAATCTCTGGCAAAATTTCATTGGGACAAATGTTCTGACCAAGTTTCATAAAGATTGGCCAATAAATGTGGCTAATATAGTGTCAACAAGTTTTCACTAAAGCCATATAAGGACAACTGCCCCCCCCCCCCCCTGGCAGCCATGTTTTTCAACAAACCATAACCATTTTCAAACTCACTCAAGCTATTGTTAGAACAAATGTTCAGATCAAGTTTCATAAAGATTGGATAATAAATGTGACTTCTAGAGTGTTAACAAGGTTTTGTAGTAAATAGCCATTTAAGGAAAAATGCCACGCCCCCTTGCAGCCATGTTTTTTAACTGATCTCAACCATTTTTGAACTCGTCCAAGATATTATTGGGACACATGTTCTGACAAAGTTTCATGAAGATCGGACAAAAAAATGTGACTTCTAAGGTGTTAACAAGGTTTTACTATAGCAAACTGCCACGCCCCCTGGCGGCCATGTTTTACAATCAACCGGAACCATTTTCGAACTCGTCCAAGATATTATTGGGACACATATTCTGAGTAAGTTTCATGAAGATTGGACAATAAATGTGGCCTCTAGAGTGTTAACAAGGTAAATGTTGACGTCGCACAACAGACAAAAGGCGATCACAATAGCTCACCATGAGCACGTTGTGCTCAGGTGAGCTAAAAAGGATCATCCTAATTTGATGTAACTGAGCAAATACCAAACCTCTCAGCCTTATGGTTTCAGATATTTTTTTCAAAGTTTACATACGAACATATGAAAATCAAGTAACCATAAGGAAGGCCCCAATGTTTATGCCAGAAGGAGGCATGATTTGACCAAAATTTGTAGAGGATCACCACAGGATGGTACACATCAAATATTTAACAAATTAGCATTTTGGTTTCAGAGACAGATGTTGACATTTCTATTTTTTAAATATATTTTTAGCTCCATAGATCTAGACATGCAAAAACTGAATTACTTGAATAACTCACAAACGATGTAAACTTAAGCTACCCAAGAGCACTATGTGCTCAGCTGAGTTAAAAAAATTAACGTAACTTTACTGCAAGATATGTTGAAAGCGTAAAATAAACAAGGGCTGTTTGTAAAACATGCATGCCCCCCATATGGGCTCTCCGTTGTAGTGACAGCCATTGAGTGAATATGTTTTTTGTCACTGTGACCTTGACCTTTGACCTAGTGACCTGAAAATCAATAGGGGTCATCCGCGAGTCATGATCAATCTACCTATCAAGTTTCATGATCCTAGGAATAAGCGTTCTTCAGTTATCATCCGGAAACCATTTTACTATTTCGGGTCATCGTGACCTTGACCTTTGACCTAGTGACCTGAAAATCAATAGGGGTCATCTGCGAGTCATGATCAATCTACCTATCAAGTTTCATGATCCTAGGCCTAAGCGTTCTTGAGTTATCATCCGGAAACCATTTTACTATTTCGGGTCACTGTGACATTGACCTTTGACCTAGTGACCTGAAAATCAATAGGGGTCATCTGCGAGTCATGATCAATCTACCTATCAAGTTTCATGATCCTAGGCCTAAGCGTTCTTGAGTTATCATCCGGAAACCATTTCACCATTTCGGGTCACTGTGACCTTGACCTTTGATCTAGTGACCTGAAAATCAATAGGGGTCATCTGCGAGTCATGATCAATCTACCTATCAAGTTTCATGATCCTAGGCCTAAGCGTTCTTGAGTTATCATCCGGAAACCATTTTACTATTTCGGGTCACCGTGACCTGGACCTTTGACCTAGTGACCTCAAAATCAATAGGGGTCATGTGCGAGTCATGATAAATGTACCTATGAAGTTTCATGATCCTAGGCCCAAGCGCTCTTGAGTTATCGTCTGACAACCACCTGGTGGACGGACTGACCGACATGAGCAAAGCAATATACCCCCTCTTCTTCGAAGGGGGGCATAATAAGGAAAACAAGCAGATTCGTTGAATTGCTGTCCCCCACCAAATACATTTTGTTTCTGGATGGGTGCAAATCCATTGATATAGGTATACTCCTATTTTTTTTTAGAGATATTGTTTTTATGCATTGCACTTCTCCTCACTGATATCTATACAACCATGAAAACTCATGTTGAAATCTTGCACTGTATCCAAGATAAAGCCTTGAAAAGTTACATCATACAAAAACAACAAAGGGAAATAATTCTTATTTAAAAAGGTTATGGTTCTTGTGCATGGCACTTCCTCCAAATGATTTCTACACACCCATTAAGTTTTACAGTACATTCCACGCATTTTCCCCAATTTCCCTCCATACTCCGCGGGGATTGACCTGGAGGGAGATTAAGAAAATCCCGCAAGACGCGGCGTTTGCATGATTTTGGACGCGGCGGTATACGATCGGCAAAACTGATAATCCGACGCTGCGACCCTCGGCGTTGGCAACACGGGGGAAACTCCGCGTTTTACGAGATAACAATCAATTTAAATTTGTTTGACTTCCTGATTTTCAAATAAAATTACATTTATTACAAGTACATACATGTACATGTAGTATAATATTTACAATAAAAAAAACAACAACCAAGATAGATCGATCCCGACGTGGTTATAGAAAATTATTTTGGAGGAAATATCAACTTATTCGCGGTATAATTTTGTTAAAAAATACCAAAGAAACTTTTAACCGAAATCAACAAAATTCAATGTTCTCTGCACTACAAAGTTTGTATAAAAAAAATCAATACACGCGGCAGGAGTATACCTTGACCTTGTACATTGCAGCATAATTTTCGCGCGCTTTTGTCGGGAAATATACATGATGACTGTATATTTGGAAGCATTTGTAAACGTCGTGTCAACATTAAAAATCGTAGTGTGTTTCGGATTACTAATTATTATTCTCATTTGGAAATTTTACGAAACATTTATTATTGTCTTATATGTGTTATGATTTAAATATTAATTTGTCAAATGTCTTATATTCATTCATATTGTAGACGTACCTGTGAATTAAAAAACATAATTTGTAAACATATTAATTTTCTATATACAATTATCTTTTTTATACATGAACACAGGGATGTATAATAGATTATACATCCCTGATATACATGTACTACAGTTTTTAAACAATTTATTATAACAGTGTTTTTATTTTTTTGGCATGCCCAGTAGCACACTGGCGTTGCGCGGCGGTAACTGATAAGAACGGAAATTGTCTGCATTTACCAACTAGGCTAAAGTCATACATGCCATACGTCCCGGATTGTCCGGGACAGTCCCGGAAATCTGTCAAATGTCCCGCTGTCCCGGAAATCTGTCAAATGTCCCGGAATTGACAAAATCCATATATACATGTACCTTATCTTAGGCTTAACTGCACCTCGAATCTGTGTATATCTGCAGCGTCTCCATGACAATGCCTACCCGAATAGGCACACTACGCTACGTGTCAAAATCGATCAATTAACAGGGGTCCTGTTATCATATCGATTGTCTCACGTTCGCAGTCAAACCGAAAAGGCTGCATTGTTTAATGTGGTTGTTAATTGACTTTAATCTACTACGTCATTATTTCCCGCTGCGTAAGGGCAAAGGATAGTTGTTCACACATCTGACTGTCCGGATTTTAAGTTGACGGTCTACCGGTACTGTTTTGTTGTATTTGTTTTATTGTTATTGATTGTATGTATTGTGAATTGATTTGAGTTGACGATCAAACGGTACTGTATTGTTGTATTTTTTATTATATAAATGTTATAAATGAATAAAGGCGTATCAACAACTACGCGTTACACACCGGTCTTAATAACAATAACGCAGCGACGTCACCATCTATGTTTAGAACGCTTACACTGAAAACACGTGGCTTGTATCTAGTAACGGAAGTAGTAATGTTAAATTTGACGTTAATAGATCCAGTGTATTTCGGATAGGCTTTCGAACTTTTGCAATTAACGATGCGAAACAAAAAAAAACGTACCAAAAATGCATATGTCTATAAATATCGCTACATTTTTTACATGTCCCGGAAAATCGGCAAAAGTCCCGGACAATTTAACTCAATGTCCCGGAATTGGTCTGAAAAATTATGGCATGTATGCTAAAGTAATACATGCCGCGGGAAGTCGCAAACACGGCGTAACGCCGAGCGTTTTATCGAGTTCACCTCGCTCTCTCAACGCGGCGTAAACACCTGCTAGCAGATAAAAACCCACGGAGGGATCGCGTTTTTTGGGGAAAACGCGTGGAGTGTACTGTAGGTTGAAAAGTGGTATCCTATCTGAAATATGGTCCTGAAAAATTCAATTATTCAAAAAACACAAAGGGCAATAACTCTTATATACAATGTAAGAAAGTGAAGGGTTATGGTTCATAAGCATGGCATTTCTCCCAATATATTTCAATACACCCATGAAGTTTCCTATTCCTGTCTAGCATGGTTTCTGAGATACAGCCCTGAAAAGTTACATCAAACAAAAAAAGAAGGGCTGGAACTTATATTAAACTAGAAATGGCGCGGCAGAGGCCGACGCGTATCCCCACGCCGAATGTTTGACCTAGGTGTGCCCCAGGGTTGGTAATGGGGCCATGCATAGCTGAGATTGACCGTATTGTCATAAGAGAAGTTCATCATCAATTAGAAGTGAATTGGTGTAGAAATGAAGAAGTTATAGTAAAAGGCAATTTTGGGTGGGTGTGACATATGTGGGCAGGGCGCCCCAGGGTTGGTAATTGTGCCATGCATAGTTGAGATTGACCGTATTGTCATAAGAGAAGTTCAGTATCAATTTGAAGTGAATCGGTGTAGAAATGAAGAAATTATAGTAAAAGGCCATTTTGGGCGGGTGTGGTCTATGTGGGCGGGGCCCCAGGGTTGGTAATGGGGCCATGCATAGTTGAGATTGACCGTATTGTCATAAGAGAGGTTCAGTATCAATTTGAAGTGAATCGGTGTAGAAATGAAGAAATTATAGTAAAAGGCAATTTTGGGTGGGTGTGGTCTATGTGGGCGGGGCGCCCCAGGGTTGGTAATGGGGCCATGCATAGTTGAGATTGACTGTATTGTCATAAGAGAAGTTCAATATCAATTTGAAGTGAATCGGTGTAGAAATGAAGAAATTATAGTAAAGGCAATTTTGGGTGGGTGTGGTCTATGTGGGCGGGGCCCCAGGGTTGGTTATGGGGCCATGCATAGTTGAGATTGACCCTAATGTCATAAGTCATAAGAGAAGTTCAGTATCAATTTGAAGTGAATCCGTGTAGAAATGAAAAAGTTAAAGTAAATGGAATTTTTTGGTGGGTGTGGCCTATGTGGGCGGGCGCCCCAGGGTTGGGATTGGGGCCATGCATAGTTGAGATTGACCCTAATGTCATAACAAAAGTTCAGTATCAATTTGAAGTGAATCCGTGTAGAAATGAAAAAATTATAGTAAATGGAAATTTTTGGTGGGTGTGGCCTATGTGGGCGGGGCGCCCCAGGGTTGGGAATGGGGCCATGCATGGTTGAGATTGACCGTATTGTCATAAGAGAGGTCCAGTATCAATTTGAAGTGAATCGGTGTAGAAATAAAGAAGTAAATGTAAAATAACCTAAAAAAATGAGTGATAATTTCTGACGCGGCCCCACCCCAACCGCTATAACTTTTGACCCAGGGGTCAGATCAAAATTCCATTAGTGCAGGGTCGCACATATGCTCATAGCTACCATGTGTGTAAGTTTCAAGGTTCTAGTGCTTTTAGTGTAGGAGGAGATAGTGGCCAGGACGGACGGACGGACAGACAGACAGACGGACGGACGGACGGCGGAGATAACCACAATATCCCCACCTTTTTTTCAAAAAGCGTGGGGATAATAAAGTGTAGGGTTATGGTTCTTGTGCATGGCACTTATTCTCATTGAAATCTATACTATGAAGTTTCATGATGATATCTTATCAAGTGTTTGAGATATAGCCATAAAATGTTTTGTGACATACAGACCGACAGACTGAATGAACAACACCTATTCTATAAATTAATACCAATTGAAAGGAATTTCAAGCCAAATTAATGGATTTTTCTGCACATTTTCTTTTTTTCATCATTAATTAAAGATGCCTTGAATTGTTCCACTTGTCCAGTCAGACCAGAAGATTTTTTAAACTATTTAAATTTGATAACTGTAAATATCTAGCCCACAGTGTGGAAATATTTAACAAACATACACGATCTTCTTATACTCACAATTTATAGACAAGATGATTTCTGAGATCCTGGGTGACACTCTCGTGCCACTGTTTTGTGCCTTTGTTTGTCTGTGCCACAATCTGCAGCCCATCTGTGGCATTCAACCCACCCACAGCAGTGAGGGAGTTCAGGGTTGGATTGGAGTTACCCACCTGCGCTGGCTGGCCCGGATTCAAACCTAGGTTCACTGCAACACACACTTAATACTTAATACTTAACCTTAGCAATTTAAGTCCTCTGTCAGTTTCAAAGCACAAACATTATCCCAAAGTCACACAACCCCTCTTCCCCAAGGCCTTATAGAACCCTGCTTATGCATTCAAAATAAGTATAAAACAAGTAAATTCGTTGAATTGATATCCCCTGCCAATATACTTCTAGACATAAAAGTTTTCTGGACGGATGGACAACGCCAACTGCATCATCCTCTTATCCATATATATACTCATACCAAGTTTCAATGAAATCCGTCAAAGCACTTCCAAGATATGGCTCAGGACACAGCGCTTTCCACAAAGAACAAGAGCACCGCCTTGCAGGTGCAGACCGCTTATCTATTTTCTTTTTAAAGGTGAAGGGACTCTCAATTTAAATCACAAAGGAGGGAGGGGTGAAGTGAAGAGGGGTGTATAGTGTGGGGGTGTGGACATTATCTTCCAAAAAAAAATTCGAGGGGGGGGGGAGGGGATCTGGGGATTCTTGGGTGCGATGGTTGGACGGTATTTCAAAAATAAAATAATAAAAATAAATATTTGTGTATTTTAACCGTTTCAAAAAAAAAATAATTTGGGCGGGTGGGGGGGATTCTTGGGTGCGATGGTTGGACGGTATTTCAAAAATAAAATTAAATATTTGTGTTTTTTCACAGTTTCAAAAAAATTACTTTTGGGGGTGGGAGGTATAATAGTGTGAGGGTGTGGTGGTCATTTGTGAGATGATCTTAAAAAAAAAAAAAATAATTAGGGGGGGAGGGGATTCTTGGGTGCGATGGTTGGACGGTATTTCAAAAATAAAATAATTAAATAAATATTTGTGTTTTTTAACCGTTTCAAAAAAAAACAAAACAATGGGGGGTGGGGTGGTGGGGTATAGTGTGAGGGTGTGGTGGTCATTTGTGAGATGATCTTAAAAAAAAAATAATTTTAGGGGGGGGGGGGGGGGGGGGGGGCCAGGTACAGTAACCTCATGATAGCATGAAAGTATTTGAAGTTTGAAAGCAATAGCCTTGATACTTTAGAAGTAAAGTGGATCGAAACACAAAATTTAACCATATATTCAAAGTTACTAAGTAAAAAAAGGGCCATTATTCCGTAAAAATGACAACCAGAGTTATGCAACTTGTCCTTTTACTGTCCCCTTATGATAGTTTGCGAGTGTTCCAAGTTTGAAAGCAATATCTATGATACTTTAGGGGTAAAGTGGACCAAAACACAAAACTTTCAATTTTCTAAGTATAAAGGGCCCATAATTCCGTCCAAATGCCAGTCAGAGTTACATAGCTTTGCCTGCACAGTCCCCTCATGATAGTTAATAAGTGTTGCAAGTATGAAAGCAATAGCTTTGATACTGTAGGAATAAAGTGGACCTAAACACAAAACTTAACCAAATTTTCAATTTTCTAAGTATAAAAAGGGCACATAATTCTGCCAAAATGCCAGTCAGAGTTACATAACTTTGCCTGCACATTCCCTCATGATAGTTAGTAAGTGTTGCAAGTATGAAAGCAATAGCTTTGATACTTAAGGAATAAAATGGACCTAAACACAAAACTTAACCAAAATTTTCAATTTTCTAAGTATAAAAAGGGCACATAATTCTGTCAAAATGGACGCCAGAGTTATCTAACTTTGCCTGCCCAGTCCCCTCATGATAGTTAGTAAGTGTACCAAGTTTGAATGCAATAGCATTGATACTTTCTGAGAAAAGTGGACCTAAACGCAAAACTTAACCGGACGCCAACGCCGACGCCAAGGTGATGACAATAGCTCATAATTTAAAAAAAAAAAATAGATGAGCTAAAAACAGCGTCAAAAGACGTCATTTGGTGCGATATGACTCTTCAAGAAAATCCCCCAGTCATTTAAAAATATATATTGTTTAATTGTTTTAAAACTTTCCCGCATATAAAGTAAAATCCCGACTCGAACGATTCCCAAATACATCCGTTTCAACCCGACTCTATTACTGTATACTTTCTACTTTTCAAGTTTCTATTTATTACTCGATATAAATCCTGCTTATTCCGTTTTTATAAATCACTTTCTGGTAAATATTTACGATAAAAGCTCTCAATTATTTCTTGAACACAAACCTTGCCATTTTTTAATAGTATCAAATAAATTTTAAATGACTTTTTGATTTGATGAAATATTGCCTCTGAACATGCGTCAATCTCCTGACGTGTTGTGTGCTTGTTAAAACGCTCAATACACGCACGCTTTCCAAGCAAATGAAGCATCGTTGTACATGCTGCATAATTTTCGCACTCTTTTTAATTGAGAAAAAGATTCGACACAAAATAAATTTGCACTGCTAATTTGAAGCAAGAATATTTCAACGTTGCAATAACATTTACATTCGGAAGTGTGTTTCGGATTAAAAACGTGTTAACATCGACTTACGGGAATTGGTTTCGGATTACAAATTTAATTATTCCCATTTGAGATTTCAACAAATATTAACAGTTGCGTTATGAATTCAACGAAACACTTTATGCATGAAATTCACATTGTCCACGAGGATAACGGCCGGTTGCCATCATCAGTCTTCTATGTAACTGGCTAAGATTTCTGTGGCAATTACATGTACGTCATGAGTCGTCTGCATGATTTAACTGCATGTATGCCTACTGCTGTCACTCATACAAAGCGTGCGCTCTCATTGTCCAATATTGATTTTCTAATACAGTGACGTCCGCCGTTAGGCGGGCTTTTGTTGGGTAAAGCGACAAAGGATCGTAAATCGGCTTTCAAAATTTTCGGGGAAGTCGATATCGCTTTGATCTTAAGCTGCAATAACTGTCAGAATACACTGATTGCAAAATTTCAGGCGCCTCGGGGACTCTGATTTCGAAATTTAAGCGACCCGCTGAGGGACCGTTAAATTGCCTGTGGAAAGCACTGGGACACACACAAAAAAGCATTTTTTCAACATACAAAGGGCCATAACTCTGTTATTATCCAATGTTGTACAATGCCATTTGGCGTGCATCATCATCTTATGCATATATATATACTCTATTACTCATACAAAGTTTCAATGAAATCCGCCAAAGCACTTCCAAGATATGGCTTTGGACACAAAAAAGCATTTTTTCAAGATACAAAGGGCCATAACTCCGTTATTAACAGATGGTGTACAATGCCATTTGGCGTGCATCATCCTTTCATCCATATATATACTCATACCAAGTTTCAATGAAATCCGCCAAAGCGCTTCTAAGATATGGCTTCGGACACAAAAGTGCAGGACGGACGGAAGGACAGACAAGGCCAAAACAATATCCCTCAGCCTATGGCAGAGGATAATAAAGTTATTAAGATTTTTTCTATTCAAGAATCTCAAAGTACCTTGATTACTGAGTTGTCCAGGCCTGGAGGTGGAAGCCTGTATCCCATTGAAAGTGAGTCCTAGGGCAGCGTATGCCTTCTGCATCTGTGCCTCATTCATGTTGGAGGGGATTTGTGGGGTAGCTGCACTCACTGTCGCCTGCGGACCAGTACTCACAGCCGGGCTAGCCTGTGCTGCGCCTAATAAACAACAACAATATAGGCTTGCAATACTTATTGACAACAATGCTGGATTATAATGGTATTTTAACCCATGAGCATATTAATTGTTCAAATATAAACACTATCTTGGCATGCATAATTGGTTTCAGTGTACAGTGAGCCAGGGGCCAGGTCCCTTTGGATTGGACAAAACAAAGCGTTTTGACTAAAATTGGGAAATTTATGTTGTTGTTTTGCTAACAAATGCTCCAAAATTTAGAATAAATGTGTCTTCAAGATTATATTCACTAAGGTTCAACTTATAGAGCTGGATGGAAACTAAATGTAGAGATCTAAACAAAATAATTTTTTGACTCCTTCAATTTGAATTTTTTTGGTACCATTTGGGAAGAATATATACTTTTTTCCATCCGGAATGAGGCCCAATACTGGCCCCGACTTTGAACGAAAAATAAACAACCTTGCTTTATTTGAAATTAGGAGTCACTTGACGAACTGCTCACAACTTTTAGGGAACATGATTTTCATACATTCTTCAAATGTTTTAAATGTAAATTGTTAAAAAACATTCATTTTGACAATGTTCCAATTTACATGTATTTCTTAAATCACACCTTACCTGCTGCTGCTACTGCCACAGGCTGTTTCTGGCGATCAGAGGCGTGCTTTAGTGGTAAGCACACCGGACAGTCCTGTCGCAAGCAGTTTCTCCAGTGGGTGATTATCTGCCTTGATGAAGCACAGTGAGCAACTGCAAATAGATATAAGAACTCTGTATGAGGTGCTTACTAGTGAAGCAAAAATAACACATTAAACCTAAACTATGATCAAAGTTAACAAATTCCTAGCTGGGTCTTGGCTACCATTTTTTCTTCAACAGTCCATTTCATTCTAAAGCTTTCTTTGAATTTTAAATATGGCAGCGACCGTAGTGGGGATTGCATAATGGCTAAATTATCATAGATTAGAGACTAACAATTACTCAGGAATATGACAGTTTAAGTGTGATAATTGATTGTTTGGTACAATACAGGTGTGAAAATAGCATGTGTTTTACGCTCTGTTGCTGTTACTACAGTATGTATGTGCTATCGATCTTATAAATTATTGACAGCTATGACAAATTTTACGATAAATGTTTCATTTCATTAAATTTGTAGGCAATATGAATTTAAATATTGTCTGCTAAAATGCAATTGAAAACGTAACAGGCAAAGAGAAATTAAATAATAAATGAAGCAATTAGTTTCATCCATGGTAAATGTTTATACAAATACACTTCCATTTATCGGATAATCAGGAAATCTCCGGGATGCACGTTTTCTGCATGACTGAGTACGACGCAATAATCTTAATGCATTCAATCTAAATTTAAGCTCACATTTCTATTGGTTGTTACAATTGAATCTGAACAGTGCCCCATGAAACTACTGTTCCATAATGCATAGAACATTTTACACTTAAAAAAAAATGTGTATGTTTGTGTTTATGAAAGCAAGTATTGGCGAATGGCAACACAACCTTGCAATAATTTATGAATGAATGAGCTCAAAATGCAACGCGAATCCATTTATAACACTGACTTGTGGCTTGGACCCCGTCAAACCCGTTATATTGGAGTTACAGCGTATAGATATGATTCACAGGCATCTTTGAAAAAAATTCTTATAAATAAGATGAACAATAACATCTCATACCCAAAATTGACCAGTCGCCAAATTATCGATCGCTCCGCCCACATAGTCACGTGGTCTAGTGATTAGAAAACTCCGACAAGCAGATCGCAATTATAGCGGATTACGTGAGGGAAATTCTATACTTGTAATGATGTATTATGCCCTTTTCTATAATATAAATTATTAAAGCCGCACACTAAACTAAACTGCTTTGTAAAACGTTTATACAATCATAAATACTTTTCAGAGAAATGGCATAATCAAAATAAATGAGTTAACGGCAGACTGACTATCAGAAACGTTTCTTATATTATATAGGGAGTTGATGAAAAATCCGTTGTAAAAATGAGCATTTATTTCATATTGAATTTGAACTTGTATTCAACCGTCTGACAGTGAACCCGGTGGCTATTCATATATAATTTTGAAAATATTTTTATCCCCACGCTTTTTGAAAAAAAGGTGGGGATATTGTGGTGATCTCCGCCGTCCGTCCGTCCGTCTGTCTGTCCGTCCGTCTGTCCGTCCGTCTGTCCGTCCGTCCTGGCCACTATCTCCTCCTACACTAAAAGCACTAGAACCTTGAAATTTACACACATGGTAGCTATGAGCATATGTGCGACCCTGCACTATTTGGAATTTTGATCTGACCCCTGGGTCAAAAGTTATAGGGGTTGGGGTGGGGCCGCGTCAGAAATTATCACTTATTTTTTTAGGTTATTTTACATTTACTTCTTTATTTCTACACCGATTCACTTCAAATTGATACTGGACCTCACCTATGACAATACGGTCAATCTCAACCATGCATGGCCCCATTCCCAACCCTGGGGCGCCCCGCCCACATAGGCCACACCCACCAAAAATTTCCATTTACTATAATTTTTTCATTTCTACACGGATTCACTTCAAATTGATACTGAACTTTTGTTATGACATTAGGGTCAATCTCAACTATGCATGGCCCCAATCCCAACCCTGGGGCGCCCGCCCACATAGGCCACACCCACCAAAAAAATCCATTTACTATAAAAAATTTTTAGGTTATTTTACATTTACTTCTTCATTTCTACACTGATTCACTTCAAATTGATACTGAACCTCTCTTATGACAAAACGGTCAAACTAAACTATGCATGGCCCCGTTGCCAACCCTGGGGCGCCACGCCCACATAGACCACACCCGCCCAAAATTGCCTTTTACTATAATTTCTTCATTAATACACTGATTCACTTCAAATTGATACTGAACCTCTCTTATGACAATACGGTCAATCTCAACTATGCATGGCCCCATTACCAACCCTGGGGCACCCCGCCCACATAGGCCACACCCTCCCAAAATTGCCTTTTACTATAACTTCTTTATTTTTACACCCATTCACTTCTAATTGATACTGAACTTCTCTTATGACAATACAGTCAATCTCAACTATGCATGGCCCCATGATCAACCCTGGGGCGCCCTTGGGTCAAACATGCGGCGTGGGGATACGCGTCGGCCTCTGCCGCGCCATTTCTAGTTATTAAATGCAAATGACATATCCATATCATGATGGGTTTTTTGTTTATTAAAAATGTTTAGATCTTTGTTTTATTGTGTTATTTTTAAAAAGACACCGATTTTTTTTATTTAGATATAAATTAAATTTTGATTGTAACCATAATTTAATACAGGCCTAATTTCGTGGTTTCATTAACAGATAGTCTAATATGAATTTTATTTCATTTATGTTTAATGCGAACCTGTTACATTTTACAATCAAAAAATGAAATGTTGGTATTACGGTGCTGTTCACGAACATTCGAATTGAAAACATTTAGCATATTATGCATTTGCTTATTTATAACAAGATGGCCCTTATATGTTAATTGCAATTTTCACATTTCTCCCCGTATCAATATATGTTGTATTAGAAATGTTGTTGTTGTATTATAAGCCGTACATTTTACACTTGAAGTCGCTCTAAGCTGGCTAAGCCGCGTTGAAATCACCTTTTTTCGTTTTTACTTTAGTTAAAACAATATTTAAGTTAACAATTTATAATGATTTCTCTTGTTTATGATCCACAGAAAATAAATATATAATTGGAAATCATTTAAGTAATTAAATAGCTGTCTTTTCTTGTGTACAGTACCTAACAATCAGTGTTCTCCGGAAGCACCGGCGGCCGGCGATTTCGCCGGCTACTGAGAGTCTAGGCGCCGGCTACTTTCCCAAAAAATATCAATTTTAATTCCAGTTGTGACGCGATTTTTCAATTTCGTCTTTCAATTAACTAACCGGATGTTTCTATTCTAATGCGCGTTAATTATGCGCCGAACAGGAAGAAGCACCGATAAAACCGATCGATACAGTACACTCCACGCGTTTTCCCCAATTTCTCTCGCTTCTCCGCGGGCAGTGACCTGGAGGGAGATTAAGAAAATCCCGCGATACGCGGCGTTTGCATGATTTTGGACGCGGCGGTTAACGATCGGCAAAATTGATAAGCCAACGCAGCGGCCCTCGGCGTTGGCAACGCGGGGGAAACTCCGCGTTTAACGAGATAACGATCAATTTAACTTTGTTTGACTTCCTGATTTTCAAATAAAATTACATTTATTACAAGTACATACATGTAGTATAATATATACAATTAAAAAAAAACAACCAAGATAGATCGATCCCGACGTGGTTGTAGAAGTAGTTGTTGTTGTATAGAAAACTTGTTGATTTACGATAAACAAAGCGTCGTCTTTTAACTGATACTTACCAATTAATATAATCACAGTTTGCAACATTGTTTTTATTTTGATAATTTAATCCAAAGTTTTCATGTTTGCAGGTGTTTTTTCTATACTGAACATGTACACAAATGACCGAGGACCCTATTAAAAGTCTCGCAAAAATGTGTGAATTGACAGTTTGACGTCATGAAAGAAAAACCGCTTCCTGTCTGAAGGCATGAAAAACACACTGTTCTCGCCGACAAAATTGGCTTCCTTTGTTTGACAATCAACACGCTAAACCAATGGGGTGTTTATAACTCAATAGCAACTGTCGAAAGATGTAACTGCACGTGCTTAGCTCCGCCTTTCGAATCTTTTACAGGGAACAAAGGGAGGAGTTTAACAGTTAATTGAACACGTGTTTAACGAAAAGTTGAGTCCTGAATGGCCGTAGTTACTTGGTCTAAGTTTTGACACAACAAATAAACCTATCTCGGATTTTCCTACAAAGGCCATTTTCCCAACTTTTTGTACAGTTACTAATAATGGCATCCGCGTGTTTACGAAATTCGAAACACATTCATCTTAAATAACGGTGTCTTGTTGGATAATTACTGGATTTTATTTTTTTATTTTATTTTTTGGTATGCCCAGTAGCACACTGCTAACGCGGTGTTGCGCGGCGGTCACTGATAAGAACGGAAATCGTCTGCATTTACCGACTTGGCTAAAGTAATACACGCCGCGGGAATTAGCGAACGCGGCGTAACGCCGAGCGTTTTATCGAGTTCACCTCGCTTTCCAATGCCGCGTGAACACTCGCTAGCAGAAAAAAACCCGCGGAGGGAGCGCGTTTTTTTTTGGGAAAACGCGTGGAGTGTACTGTAGTTCGTATCTTTCCGTAAATGATTATTACCCGCTGTTTAAAGAATACCAAGATGCCCTCGACGCCCTTGGCATGGATGACCAAGGATCTGGGCTCCCTAGAATGCACCAGATTGCACCATTTCACTCATGTACTTTTAAAAAAATCCTGGGGGAGACCCCCCATACCCCCCTGGCAGGAGGGGATACCCCTCCAGCACGTACCCCACTCGCCACTTCGCGGCTCGTGCACGCGACATGCCGCGTGCTTAGTCACTGGCTACTTTAAAAATATTTCTGGCTACTTTAGATTTTATGGAGAACACTGTAACAATGCCTTAATGTTCCTTTATTCTGAGATCCACGCAACATACTGTTATTTATTTATCATCGACAATTACGCTGAGATTAATAAGCACGTGTGGCAATTATTATGTTGCCCAAACTGCTTAATAATATTGTGCATCAAACGGTATAACACGTTTTATAGAACACACACCTGGTGTGGTTAAACTATTTATTGTGTTTGTTTTCTCATTACTCGTTCATATGTTCAAAAAATAAAGATAAAATAATAACCTTTTATAAAGTATGTATAGCACCTACAATTTTGAATAATGATCGAACAGTAATGATCATGCATTTGATATAAAATCTGTGTAAACTCTTAAAAATTACGTCCATTCCATATGAACAACACGCTTTGTTTGTCGGACAAAATGGCGGCCAGATAAGCGTTGCTGAGGGGTGTGTGAAAAATCGATATCTGATTGGCTGATCGACAAAATGTGGGCGGAGTTGGCGACTGGTCAATTGTGTACAGAATGCAAGATGAAAAAACGTCAGCTACCTTGACATGACTTGCCAGCACTACAAGTGGTCATGTGGTTCAGCACATTCTTCATGGTTCTGCAGTGTGGCAGGGTGCACGCCTCACCATTGCTCTGCTCACGCCGCTGACACTTGTGAGCGTGAAGTAGCAAGACCAATTGCTGCTGGATAAGTTTGCGTTTCTCTGGGTCTGCAGACTGGGGCTGGGCCCCTTGTGCCTGGGAGCCAGCAGCTCCCTGAGTACCGGGCACACCAGTGTGGGCTACTGGCTGGTTCTGGGGAATCTGCTGCTGAAAAAACAAACTTTATTGATGTTTATGTTGTATTTCACTTATGGATGACAGACGACACACAAAAGAAAAAAGGTGATCAGAAAAGATTGACAAAAGCATGCTGTGCTCAGCTATTTAATTGATTACATGAAATGTTTTATTGAATATTTAATCATTGCCTTTAAGTTAAGCATTTGTGCACAGATAAAAACATTTTAGGCGGCTAAGAGTATTTTGATATTTTATGTGGTAAACATGAAGAAAATTGTGCAATCAAGTCAATGACTAACTCCATTTACAGATTGAGGCTGCAGCCCTTTGGATTGGAAAAAATGACATCCTTTTGACTATAATTGGCAAAATGGTGATTTTTTGGCCAACAATAATTATATTTTTAGAAGGAAAGTGTTTTTAATACTATATTTTAACAAGATGTGTTTGTGAAACACAATGTCCCCCTATATGATGTTTGACCTTGAAGGATGACCTTGACCTTGTGAAGGATGACCTTGGCCTTTCACCACTCAAAATGTGCAGCTCCATGAGATACACATGCATGCAAAATATCAAGTTGCTATCTTCAATATTGCAAAAGTATTCATAAAATAAGTGATTTGGGCCCCATATATTTGACCTCTGACCTTGAAGGATGACCTTGACCTTTCACCACTCAAAATGTGCAGCTCCATGAGATGCACATGCATGCCAAATATCAAGTTGCTATCTTCAATATTGCAAAAGTATTTATAAAATAAGCAATTTGGGCCACATATATTTGACCTCTGACCTTGAAGGATGACCTTGACCTTTCACCACTCAAAATGTGCAGCTCCATGAGATACACATGCATGCCAAATATCAAGTTGCTATCTTAAATATTGCAAAAGTATTCATAAAATGAGCGATTTTGGCGACATATACACTACGCGACCCGTGATTTTTGCCGCGATTCTCGCATCACCGCAATCGATGCAACGTGAAAAATCGCGGTGTTTCCGAGTGACAAGAAAATTTGGGTGATGTCTCGGCGACCGTCGCGCGATGTATCTCGCTGTTGCGCAATCAGCGCGAATCAGCGCAAATCACCGCGTACTGCCGTGATTCCCCTTTTTAAGCGATTTACGTTGAGGGTTACACTACATTACATGTAACATATATGTATACACTTACATTATACATTGCAATAATAAAGCTTTTGTTGTTCTTGTATACAATGGGCGTATTAGCTAAAATACTCCTGTTCCGACATGAACTTGATGAAGTAATGTCGGAAGCTTTAACGGCTCCAAATTAATATAACAGCGCAGAATGATCATGCAATAATTATTGAACAAAACATGTAAACATTATTTAACTAATTGCATTAGCAGAATGTTTATTAAAACTTACAATCAATTATATTCCAGGCCCGAATACACTACCATTGTTCAAATTCCATATTGTTGCCATACACATGTAGCGTAGCACTGTGTAAATTGAAAGTTGCATAGTGTTTCGTCATTGGTCGGTTATAAATACCTTGTTTCTCTATACACGGTATTTGATTTAGACGAAACTAATAATTTGGTTATTTACGAGAAATATGATATAAGTTTTCCTTTTAAACTCTGATCTTACCATGTGTGTTTATTGACGTTATTAATTATGTTAATACTTATTTTGGCATTGCATTAAGAATTATAACGTGTAGCCCTTTTGTTAACAGTGTTTAGCAAAATATTCGCGCCTTAAGGCACGGAAATTTGTTTAAGTAACACTTTCATTTAAAGTTTAAATGTAATCGGTAGATTACGTCTAATTATTTGGACTAAATTATGCTATACTTATTTATTTTCTGTTTCAGGCTCCAATGCGGATAACTCGTGTTACTCACGTTACTTTCCGAGCGGAAATCGGAAATACATTACTGTTCTATTTTTAAGTACATGTTATTATGATATCGTGTTATATAATATGTTGTTATTACATCATTGCCTATATATTAAAGCCATTAAACATTGTGTTTGTTTTGCTGAGAAAAAAACGAGTATATCAACGTAGCACTAAAGCACCCGCAAAGTTCAATAAATATGATGATGTATAATGTACATGCATTTCTCTGGGTTTTCACGTCCAAAACAAAAAACCCTCAACATTTGATTATTTATTGTGTACTGTCCAGCGGGTGATAGTGTTTATTCTAGTGTCTAATTGGCACTCTGTGTACGTGTTCGAACTGTGAAAAGATGTGACAATCACAGAAACAACAAGATGGCGCTGCCAATTAAGTATGATAATGGATCAAAGGGCATTGACAAAAAATAAAAGTTTGTATATATTTTTCGGCGTTTACTCAGATGGTCTCTCACAACAAAAAAACTATACAAGTCAAGGTATTATGTTTTACTTCTATCAGTAACGATACGGATACGGCGTGTTTGATTTGATATGACTTTAAAAGAAATATCAAATTGTTGGCGATATAACTGTTTTAACAAGGGCTGTTTGTAAAACATGCATGCCCCCCATATGGGCTCTCCGTTGTAGTGACAGCCATTTTGTAAACATGTTTTTTGTCACTTTGACCTTGACCTTTGACCTAGTGACGGCGAATTGCGGTGAATCGCAGCAAATCACCACAACATTGAGGGGATTTAGCGCGAAGATTATCTTGCTCTCGCGCGACGTCGGAGTGACGAGTCACGTGAAATCGCTGTGATTTAACACCCAAACAGCAAAATGCCCGCCTTGACTTCGCTAATTAGGCAAAAATCATGGGTTGCGTAGTGTATTTGACCTCTGACCTTGAAGGATGACCTTGACCTTGAACTTTCGCCACTCAAAATGTGCAGCTTCATGAGATACACATGCATGCCAAATATGAAGTTGCTATCTTCAATATAACAAAAGTTATTGCAAAATGTTAAAGTTGGCGCAAACAGACCAACAGACAGACCAACAGACAGGGCAAAAACAATATGTCCCCCACTACTATAGTGGGAAACATAAAAAGTGTTTAAAGACATTGTAATGTCAAGTATCAAGGAATTGTAGGACGCATTTTTGATGTTATAATTATATGATCCTTGTCTTTTGGGTTAACCTTATACAGATGGAGAAATGAACAAACTTACTCGCCACGTCGGCTTGCTACATGCCTCCCGGCTTCAGTCAACAGTTATACCTACCAAACTGTCTTGCTGTGGGTCGCATTCTCCCAAAACAAGATATAATTTACTTCAGAAATGGCTGTATATTGCAGTGATATTTTTACAAATTTTCTCATTTGAGCCCTGGGACTCGATAACTTGCAAATCTCTGAGTCCCCGAACTGAAAGAATGAGTCCAAATATTAAACGATATTATTTTATGAGAAATTCAATGCATTTTTGGGACTCACATAATTCGAAACTTTGCATCCCCAGAAGTTTTTGTGAGTCCTGGACACAGTACTCGCAGGTAAAACAAGAGCACCGCATAACGGGTGCCACGCTTGACTACAGGTGCAGTTTTGAATAAATGAAAGCTTGTCAGATTAATTTTTTTAGTGGTCACAGTGACCTTGATCTTTGACCTAGTGATCCCAAAATGGGTGTGGTGTGTAGAACTCATCAAGGTGCATCAACATATGAAGTTGCAAAGTTGTAGGTGGAAGCACTTTGATTTTAGAGCCAATGTTAAGGTTTTAGCACGATGCGGACGGCAATCTGGCTTTGACAATACCTCGTTTTTTTTCTTCTAAAAACACCGAGCTAAAAATCACTGATGCTGATTTCTTGCAAACTCTGAATGTATTTTGGAATTTTGTAAACCAATGACTTCCATTTTAAAACTTTTTACAATAGTTGAAATCCTTTCTCTAACAGATGTCAAACCTAAAATGTCTTAACAGTGATGAGACATACTAAAAGCTCATAAAAACATGCAAACAAGGAAAGTAAACTACCACCAGCATAGCTTTTGATGGAAGAAAATCATAATACAACAACCCAAACTTCACAGATATATCAGGGCTTGAATTGGGTCAAGACTTTCTTTAGTCAAATCTAGGGCAGAACATAACAATTATTCGGATTTGAGTTATTTAATAAGGTTTTATGAAGAAACAGTTGTAGCTTAATGGAAATATGTTCAGTCAAATTTGCAAATTTGTATCAATTGCCTTATTTGGTGATTGGCTGCACAAGCCCTGAATAATTCAGTTCTTTTTCTGCTATGTAAAAAAGGCCGTAAAACCGACCGTATCCAAAAGAAAAAAGACCGATCATACTAAAAAAAATCCCATTTTCCAAAAAAAGAAGTGTCTAAAGATTATTACAATGTACATCTCATAAACATCTAACAAAGTATATATAAACTATAATTAATGTTATTTTCCCAAAATGGCCAGGAAAACGCCTGATGTGTCAATATTTGTTGCTAATAAAAATCCCAATTTGGTCAATTTTGTCGATAAAAATTTCCTAAATTTACTATTGTATTGATTTAAAAAATCCCAATTTGACCAGAATCCTTTTCCCAAAATCGCTGAATTTTTCTATGTTTCTACAGCACAAATAAAACATTGGAATATGTGATACTTACACTGGTAGGGTTTAGGGCTGACATGCTGTGTGGTGGTGAGGTCATGGAGGATAGGACAGTTGAAGGATTGTTGTTTGTATTGTAGTTGGATGAAGGTAACTGCATCTGGTGCTGGCCTCCGACTGAACCAGGGGGTACTTGGTTATACCCATACCCACCACCACCACCCACAGGCCCATTGGGCTGAAAATCATTGGGAATAATGTTGCTAACTAAAGCGCAACTATATTACACTCAACTACAAAACAATATGATAGCACATGTACTAAAATCACATTGTTGCTAATATTTTATAGCCAAACTCAACTTCAACCAAAAGGTTATGCAATCTGTAAGTTACAGAAACAGAGAAAAATGATAATACTCTCAAAAACATGCAATAACTATCAGTCCAACAAGTGTAGAGGAACTTTCAAAACATGTTTAATGAATATGGGAACTACTTAATTAAGGAAAAAAATTATATTCATGATCATTGTGTGCAATATTATGATTATTTAAATTAATTTTTTACAGATGTTTTAAGGATATTGTAAAAAGATAGCATGGATGAATAATAACAGTTTCAAAAATACCTTTTCAAAGATAAGTATTTGATATCATTGAAAAATTGATTGCATACCGAATAAAATTGTACCTTCATCATTTGCTGCTGTGTATTTGAGACCATGCCTGCGTGGTCCATTGGTTGCCTCGTCATCTGAGGATTGTTCAGCGCTCCAATCATGTTCTGCTGGGACAAGCCCATGTTGCCCATTCCTTGTGACATAGCACCCCCAGAGTTGGGAATCATTAGTCCACGTTGCTGGCGCATTCCACTCATTGAATACTGAGGTCCATTAAGCATTTGATTTTGAGGATGTGGTATACTGTTCACACTAAGGGATGACATTGACATGGAATTTAACATATTGTTGGGAATTGACATTGGCACTGATGATAATGTAGATGAAGTGGAGTTTGCTAATGAAAATGAAGAACTGTTTGAAACATATGTGTTATTATCTGATGAATAGTATGATGAAGATGGCATTCCTTGCTTGTTTTGCACAAGTCCGTGGGGTGGCGACTGTAAGTTGTTGGATAATGGACTTTTCACAGCATTATTCAATGCAGAATTAGTCATGTTCATGTTTGAATTTGGCAAACCACTGTTCACACCACTGCTTGATGGAGTTGACACATTGGCAAGCAACTGCGACAACTGCTGATGCCGATGACTAGCACTATCTTGGTGGGACTGCAACATATCTGTTCCATTGAGTGTACCATTATCAGTACTCATCAATTCGTCTGGCAGATCTGCTAACAGCATATTAAACTCTGAAACACACGCAAATTCATCTTTAGAAGAAACAACTATTTTTGTATTTTATTTCTTATATAAGGGAAAGATTTATGACCACAATTTGTCCACAAAGGTATAGGGGGGCAATCAAACAGGGAAAGTTTGTAATGCTGGGTCAGTTTTGACGATTTTTGCCCATAGCATATTCATTTGCCATTGAATATGTGGCAGTGCAACATAAATTTGAATGTTAGTGTGATCACTTTTCAGTAAGGATAATAAATGGACCAATGCTAACGAGAATACGAGATTATAAATCCTTTAAAGAGATATTCAGTAATTTACAAAGTTTAATATAATCATGCTTGAAGACTTCTTATCCGACAATGGTTGTGTAAAAGTTTCTGACATGTATCTTGTCAATGTTCAGTGCAGAGCTCCAGATAAAAATTTGGTCAAATTCTTATTTACTCCCTATTTTAAAGATTAATTCTTATTTTACCCCCTATTTATAAAATTAATTCTTAACAATATATTACCAAATACTTTTTTATTCATTGTTTTTGACACATCAACAATTCAACATTTTGGTCTATAGTCTTGGAAAAGCCTGGCTTTCCTTCTCTGTTTCTTGCTTTCCCATAATCGGACAGCTTCGCGAGAGCTTATAAGTTCATCAATTATTGACGAAACCACGCTTTGGGTATTTGAATCTGATTGAAAAAATGCATGCAGCGTGGACTTTTGACACAGAAATGGCTGTTTTTGCCTTCCACGCTTCAATACACAGCTTCGGTCGGCCATTTTGATTTTTTTATGTGAAACGGTCACTGACACTTCGGCTTAGGTCATAATGGCCTTTTGGTCACCGTTAAAGTCATATCAAAAACTATATTTAACATTTAAGTTTAATGACATTTTGAATCGGTATACATTATATTACCGGTACTTGTGTATAAAAATTACGATAAGTGTAATTAAAAAGGTACAATAAACAGTAATGACTCGCCTGCAATACTAGGAGAACAGAATCAATACCGTTTGGCCTTTCGACCTTTCTTAGGCGTGGCTCTTCCTCACAACAAACGCTTGAGTGACGATGCCATAAAGTTGTAGTTTTAATTGAGCGCCTAGGCGAGTCAGAACAGGGATGATTTGTTTACCGCATTCTATACATAGATGGTGACGTCACTACGTCAGTAAGACCGGTGTGTACACAATGTTGTTTACCGTATATAATTTGCTACTGGAAGTTTTACGCACGTTCGAAAATTTCGAATTCGTGTTTTATTTTTTCAATGCGTAACTTTACGCAAAGATTTTAAAACTTAATCGTTATTTAAGAAATTTAATTTGTTTTTACGCCTTTACGCATGTTATCTGGAGCACTGGTTCGGTGTTTTTTCCACCATTTTGGGAATGGGACAGAGCAGAGTTCCTTTTGGAAAATTTGCAGCATTTTGAATAAAATTTGGAAGTGTTGCTGTTGTTTTAAAAATACACTAAGTTTGGATCCTTTTAAAGTGGTCCAAAAAGTCTGAGCCATACTTTATCCCATGGTTGGATATATTCAGGGATATTTAACCAATATGAACTGGTACCATACCGAAAGGGAAAAATAAGTGTGAAATTGGGAACATTCGAATTGTGAAATCTTCCGATAAGGAATTATGGATCTGTTTAATTATTTTGTGTAAATTGTACAAACCAATGATGTATCGTAATACTCATGTGCATGCAATTATGCTTGAAATGTTCTGTCTCAGTTGTCTTTTGAGAATTTTCAGACCGCAGATAGAGAATTTGTATTTTTTTACAATTGGTAAAGGACATTATAAAGAAGGAAAACAATCACTGATATTGAAGTTAAGTTTTTTTTTAGAATAAGAATTAATGCTGAATATATTGAGAAGTCTAAAAAAATTCAGACAATGTGGTTCTCTAAAGAGTCTAGACACATGACATCACGAGCATATTATTAACTGTTAGTGAAGGAAAACAAATCAAGTTTGACAAGAAAAATTACACGCTGATTACATTTTAGCACGTTATGTTTATGTTTTGAAACATTAAAAATAATTCATAACTGCATATTCGTATAAAATCATTGTAATAAAAGTCACACAGATCAAAATAATGACGAAGATTGCGATTGACATTAAGAAATAAAATAAACACCGATTTCCGAGGCGAAACGAAACTGGGATTATATTTCGTAAGCAAACTCCAGAAATGCAATACTTATAATACGTAAAATTGGTAAGTATAGTTAGATCCCGTTAAAAAAATGACAAAGCATCCGACCTGTCTCGCTACCACTTGGAGTCAATGCTGGAGACTGCAGTTTCTGTCTCTTGTTTGGGGGTCCATCTCCTGTGTCAGCCATTTTCTCTTTGGAATCGAACAATTCCAAAAATAAGACTTAGAAACTTTTAAGTTTTCAATCCATCTCAATGAAATTGACGATAAATGACACTATTCAGCCAGTGTTTAACAGAAAAGTTTTGATAATCCACATTTTTTATGTTTTACGTTTTTCTGATTTTCCAAATAAATCGCACTTCAATTTCCAATACAAAGCCGGGGACACGTTTGGAATTATCCTCTCAATTCATGAAATAACTGTCCAAGATATCCTTTTTTGGACTCAGAACGTTGATTGAACTTCCATGTACACACTTTTATTAAAATAATTCTACTATAAATCCAAATTTATGTTATTTTCGTGATTAAAAAATGAAAACTTCGGACCAATCCTCACAAGATGGCGGCTGTTGATGAAAAGTTTTACGCTTGTCGCAGTAAGCGCCGAACATTCCCGAATACCCCAAAACTGATCGGAAATTAATTATTCGCCCCTACGTCATACCATATGACCGATTTACAATGCGTCGATTGGATAAAAAAAGTTTTCCGAATTTAAACGAGGTACCGAATACATTCGGTAATAATCGTGATTTCACGCACCTTGTCAGTCACATTGGTTGGATCGCTCTTCGTGCGCTTAAATATATAGATCTACGGATTTTCAGCACTGAACTAAATTTTAAATCACTTCTTGTTGAAATCTGTATTCATAGATAATGCGGATCATTCGAAAGAATTGTGAAGGAACCAAAAAACAAAAGAAATGTTATTTAAGCTTATATACAAGCAGTAATAATATATTAATTTAAAATCAACTTGTTCTATAATATACAGCTATCTAGCGATAAATGATCTCTATCTAATTGCTGTATCTATTTGATCAGAACTCTTCACATTAACAATCTTAATAAATATATATTTAAATTCTTTAAACCGTGTTTTTAATTTTAAGTGCAATGTATTATCCGCCTATTACAATGGAACCTAACTCAAACGCCAGAACCTATATATTAAGCTCAAACAAACTTAGGAAAATATGTAGACAGAAATGCACTCTAGCTGCTGCTCATTTTGGTTGGTATCCCCCTTCCCATTATTGCTTAAGCATAAATGTTAAATACTTTTTTAAAATATCAAATTAATTATATATATCTTTTAAATCAAATATTAAATAAGATAACAATATAATATAATACATAAATCGTTTAATGGGTTTGTGTTCATTAATTATTCCTACGCTTAAAAAAGTCCAGCAGGTCAAATGCCCGTGTAACACCTCAGGGTTATTCTTCCCTAGCCTATTTAAGCCTACTTCTACTATCACTCTCAGCAGACATCGAGCTTAATCCAGGCCCAGAGCCCAGTTATCCATGTGGAAGCTGTGGCATCGATGTTCTAGCTAGACTCTGATCAAGCCCTAGAGTGTGACGAATGTAAAGCTTGGCACTATATTGCATGCCAAGGTGTTGGAGACAACACAAACAATCACCTCCCCAATCTAGATGTCTCGTTCTCAAGGATGTGCACCCACTGCGACTCCATAAACATATCAAACATATATCCAGCACCTCTAGCCCCCCCCCACCAGTCAACGAAATAGCTTCTCGTCCATACCCCATGAAAATCAAACTCCTGTTAAAATAAAAAACAAGGTAAAATCCAAAATCCCACCCCATGCCAACTTTAAGGTCTTTTATCTAAACTGTCAATCTGTTGTTAACAAAAAACCGGAGTTCTACATCCTACTCGATACCCACAACCCTGATATTGTTGTAGGTACCGAGTCCTAGTAAAATGAAGACCACCTCACAAGTGAAATCTTCCCATCCTCCCTAGGCTACACCCCCTACTGTAATGACAGAAAAAAAGGTAAAGGAGGTGGCGTATTTATCCTGGTAAAAAATAAATTTAATTTTTCAGTACAGCAACAACTCACCACATCCTGTGAAATTTTATGAGTCAAAATAAATATGAAAATGGCCAAATCCCTGTATGTTGCTGCCTATTACAGACCAAACGAAAATGATCTCCAGAGTATCATTGAGTTTGGCAGGTCACTTGAACTCACAAGGCCCCTTAAAGGAACCAAATGGATCTTTGGTGAGTTTAACACCCCCAAACTATCATAGGACTGTGATCACATTCAAATAACCAAATCTTACTGTAGCCTTCCCCATTCTTATGACAAACTACTTGAAGTCTTCAATGATAACAGCCTCACACACATGGTCAACAAGCCCACCCGCAATGATAACACTCTGGATCTCTTCCTAACTTCCAACCCAACATTAGTCAGCCATGTTAATGTACAAGCAGGTATCTCCGACCATGACTTAGTTATCGCCCAGGCCAGATTAAAACCCCAAAATAAATAGGCAAGCCCCGAGGGAAATCAAGCAAGCCAAATGGGATGACCTCAAATCGTTCATCAATACCTCCAAAGCCAACATCCTCCGAAATGCAGAGACCTCATTAGTTGATGAACTCTGGAACCAATTTAAGGCCCTTATCCAGGAAGGCATCTCAAAATATGTCCACATCAAAAAGTAAGCTCCAAACGACTTCTCCCCTGGGTTACCCAAGACATAAAAAGATTAATCACAAAAACGGGTTCCCTATTCCAAAAGGTAAAAAAAAACAAAGGTCAAAACCCCTACACTACGAAATTCAGAACCATCAAACACCTCATTCAATCCAAAATAAAAAGGTCATATGAACTATACATTGAACACATCCTAGATATACAACATGCAGACACTCACTCCAACAAATTCAACACTAAAAAGCTGTATTCCATCATAAAGAATGCCAAACAAGACACTCAATGTGTTTCCCCACTCAAGCGGTAACCTTATCTCAGAAAGTCTTGGTAATGCTAATATCTTGAAACAGCAATTCCAATCTGTCTTTTCAGGAGTCTCCACTATGTCTCTATCCCAGCTATGCAGCAATACCCTAGGTAATTCTCCCTACCCCACCATGCCCAAGATACAAATATCTTGGGCACCAAAGGTGTCCTGAAATTACAAAACCTTAAAGTGGATAAGGCTGCCGGCCCAGATATGTTCAGACCCATTGTCCTCAAGGAACTACGGCATGAGATCCTTGACCTAGTGTCACTTATATTCCAAAAGTCCCTAGACTCTGGTCAACGCCCAACCGATTGGACGAAGACAAACGTCTCCCCTCAATTTAAAAAGGTGACACTAGCGACCCAGCAAACTATAGGCCCATATCACTCACATGTGTCCTATGCAAACTCCTAGAACACATTATCGCATCTAGCCTAACCACACACTTCACCAAACACGGCATACTCTACGAGCTGCAACACGGGTTCTGCGAAAGGCGGTCCTGTGAGACCCAGCTTGTGGAGTTAGTCGATGACTTAGCAAGAACTCTTGCATCAGGTAAACAGACCGACTTAATTCTCCTGGATTTTAGTAAAGCCTTCGACAAAGTCAACCACCTTAAATTACTTCATAAACTTAAGGAACATGGTTCTTCTGATCAGACCATATCCTGGATCCAGTCCTTCCAAATTGGCAGATCCCAATCAGTCGTAGTAGATGGTATAAAGTCTGACCAAGTTCCGGTTACCTCTGGAGTGCCTCAGGGATCCGTCATCGGCCCTCTCATTTTCCTCCTATACATAAATGACATCCCTTCCCTTGTACATCCCAAGTATGCCTCTTTGTGGATGACACTGCCATCTATCTTACAGTTTCATCTGAGGCGGACTGCCAAAGGTTACACAACGATCTCCGTAATCTAGAGAAATGGGAAGAGTTATGGGACATGGAGTTTAACCCTGGCAAATGCCGGGTTCTCCATGTCACATGGAATCGTAAGCCCATTGAGTACCAATACAAGTTTCGTGGTAAAATCTTATCCCCAGTTAAGGACGCAAAATACCTTGGTGTTGACATTTCCATGATTTAAGTTGGAATACACATATCTCCAGGATCACAACATATGCAAACAAAACATTAGGTTTCCTCAAACGTAACATCAAGACAAAACATGAAAAGGTCAAATCACTATCATACCAAACACTAGTACGTCCTTAACTTGAATATGCTACCCCCGTATGGTCACCACACACTCAGGTCAACAATCACAACAGAGAAATGATTCAGCGGCGAGCAGTCAGATGGTTTAAAAATGACTACTCCTATTTCACCAGTGTCACACATCTGCAAACTACACTCAACTGGCGCACCCTCGAGAACAGACGCATAGATTCCAAACTCGTCCTTTTCTACAAAGTCTATCACCATCGCGTGGCCATATACATCCCATCTTATCTTAAAGTCCCAACCAGGTTCAACAGACACATGCATCCCCTCAGTCTCAGTCAAGTCCACACAGGTTATGATTTTTTTGACAGTCCTGTGGAACAGGTTACCCCACCCCGTCGCAATGCTGCCATATCTTGAGAGCTTCAAGCAGGCAGTAGCCCAACTTAGCCACTAAACCCATGGGCATTGTTTTTATCATTTTTTATCCCTTGTATACTGTATGACTTTTAAATCTCCTAACCACCTAACAACACTATCCTTAATATTGTACAAATTCTTACTTTGCTGAAAGATATCTTTCTCAGCTTTTATTCTTTTACTTTACTAACAGCCAACGCGCACCCTGCCCATAATACTTGCAAGAGGCGTGAGACAGTACTATGAGATAGATAGATAGATAATAGTCTTACAATGCTTAATTCGAAGCATAAAACCATACATTTAAGAAAATAACAGATAAATATATATATATAACACCCTTCCGACCTCCCCCCGACCCCTCTAACACATCTGATGATTTGACCAGGGTGTCCCTCACAGATAAACTTCTTTAGAGCAATTATCTGATATGGAGTCTATCAACCACACTCACATAATGCCGGGAACGGGCATTGAACACGGGTCGCTTAGATGAAAAGCAACTATACCGATTACTGCGCTAGCCGGACAGCCAAGGCTTAATCTGTCATTGCGATTACCCCAGATATATTGTGCGTTAACGCAAGCATGAACCAATTACCGTCGATCGTGTCCGGAGCTCAGACGACTAGTCGGATTTCAAAAAGCATTGGCCACTTAGTATAGACCCTCGGCGAAAGTCGATCATGAAGTCATACGGAGGAGCGGAAACAGTGTCCTCGAAGGAAACTCAACTTGCTTGGGAAACCGTCTTGGGGTTCGGGTCGACGACACATTAACAAATGAGATGGTCATCAAAGGCATGGCAGCGCGCAATGAGCCTAGAATATGGACTTTTGATTGTGGAACTTTCGCGATAAGGAGCATCTTTAGACACGGACTGACCTGCAAATAAACTGAGAAACAACACAACAAGTCGCATCTGCACAGGTAGTCCAAGTTAATGTAGTGGTTGGTACACGTGCTTCTAACCTTGGCGACATGGATCTATTACTATTAGGTGCAGAATAAGTTGGAAATTTAGTCTGTAATTAATAATTAAAATTTACCCGCCTTTCTCGAGTCTATTTAGTAAATTACGTGGGATTGTTGGAATCCAATTCGGATCCTTATACAATCCAGCGAAAGAGTCTCATAAACGTCGAAAGGCTTACACGCACATACTAACGCTCACGTGCACGCATGCCTGTATTTGTTATTATTATAGTAAGTACTAGTAGTCCTACCGTCCGTCTGTAATTTGTGAGTCGTATTTCTAAGAAGAAACTAAACCGATCCAGTTATCAATATGCGTACAGTCCCAACAACTTCGTGGAATTCAAAGAATATCTGCACATTTTCAAATAAGTGTTTAAGTCTTGAAGTTTTGTTCTTGTGATAATCATTGTTAATTCTCATTAATTCAATTATAAACCAAAAATAGACCAACACGTTTATCTCGAATAAGTGTTCATCTGTCATGGTCATTTGTCTTCGATACATATCGCTCATAAATTTAAAAACTGTGTAATTAACGTTTAGTTTTCTATTATTTAAAATTATTTATTTTAATTCAATTGCACCATCCACAGATTGTTCTACAACGCCAACAAACCTTTATAGATTTTTAAAAAATGACTTCGTACGGTCATCGTGTGGAACTTCTATGTCTGTTTGTAGTAAATAGTAAACGTAGCTTTTAAAGGGACCTTTTCACCTTTTGGTAAATTACCGTTATGGATTTGGTTTGGTTTGGATAGGTCAAGAGATAGGAAATGCGGAATTATTCTTAAACAAATATTGATCGATTGTAAAACACAAAACTGGCTTGAAACTCTTGGAAATTCACCCCGATGTGATACCTTCAAACACTTCAAATCTATGTCAAATCCAAAACAATATTTGTTAATCGATATACAATTTCATGTTCGAAAGTCAGTTGCTAGATCCCGTCGTTCAAGTCATAAATTAGCCATTGAAACTAGCCGACATTTAGGCATTTAAAGAGAACACCGATTATATTCAGTCTATTTTAATAATATATGTATTGAAGTTGAGTTTCATGTATTTTTTAAATGTCGAACAAAATTAACAAATAAAGGCAAAGGTATATCTTTTCATGGTATATCTTTTCATGGTGAACACAATTTCAATATTTTTTTTGGTAATCTTATGCAAATTTCTGAGGAACGAAAACTAAAAAGCATGGCATTTTTGTAAACGAAATAACGAAAAAGAAAGATTTAGATAAAAAGTGATGTTCAAATTTGATGTATGACAACTCAAAAATTATATATTGATACTTACATATTCTGTATTATGGGCGGTGACCTTTATTTACAAATAAACTTTTGTCTTGTCTTGTCTTACACTTAAATTCAATGTAGGAACAGTTACAAATACACATAGAATGTAGGAATTTACGACAAAATGCATGTCTGAAATTACAAATTGCTTTTTGTATACATAACAAGAAAGGGAAATAAAAAGAAATAAACTTCACTTCAAAATGTTACGTATATTTAAGTCTATCATGCGGATCAGATAATTAAATCACATGCAATAAGTTATACTTCTGAGACATTTTTTTCGGCTATAACTTACTAAAATGAAGGGGTAAGGGCGGTATTTATAATAATAATATATATACTATCTTTCGCCAAAACTGAAGTATTTCTTTTTAAAATAATACATAAGACATCTGTAATTTAAAAAATATATACTTTTGTATGCCCCTATGGTAAAGATATAAGACATTTCTGACACGAGTTGGGTGAATTTGAAATTTAGAAAGTGAGCTATGGTAAGGCATAAGAAATTCACGAAACACATGTCATTATTCCTTTTATTAGAATTTATATTTTCATACACGAACCAATCAACTTTCACAATTGTTTTGCATTATTTACATAACATAATTTAACCATTTAATAGCTTGAAAGCTGTTATCTAGCCTGTTATATAACATTTAACTGTTTTATAACCTTAACATGTTTTTTGCCCAGTTATTCCCTTTTGATAAAAATTTGCCGTCTGCAGATTTTGAAAGTCACGCGTTTTTGTAGTAGATTCTTTACTTTTTAAAGATCTGTTTATCGATATTTAGATTCAGAGCAACTATTATTCTAAGTGCAATTAAATGCACATGTCATTTGTAATATCATCTACCATTTTATATTTAATATAAAGAAGTGAAGACGAAAACACAAACATTAAATGTCACAAACAATAATTGTTATTCTGTAAATTAGCTATTATATAGGAGCTGATGATCATTTTTAATGCAATAGCTACAGTGCATGCACTGTAACAGCGTACACAAATTTCATATGACACGAAAAACAAGTGAAGAATATGTACTGAGAGAAATTACACAGAATAGTTGGGGAGATTTTACAATGAAATTCTGGGTTTTCTATAACTAAAATTAGATTCTCCATATCATATTTGTTTGTTAAAAATAAAATAGATCTACAGGGACAATCACAGTTACCTGTGTACAAAACTATTTCTTGCTTTAAAATTTATTGCAATTATTGTCCAGATTTTCATCACTGCTTATATATATAAAACAATAATTTAATATAAATGATATTTAATAAACCATCAGGTAAAGTTTTTCTCTTGATTATTGAGAAAGGTTAAAGCTATTATATTTGTTTGACATAATTTTGAAAAGCATATGTATTTTTGACATGTTCAATTTAAAATTAATTCAATTTCGGACCAGCATAAATTGACACGAAAAAAACACCATGTATAATGACTGGTGTTTAGTATGTATGTTTCTGCAATCTGGATCAGAAGACGATTTAGTGCATAAATCAATATTTGTGCAATGATCGCCATTTTTGAACAACTTTCAATATGGCCCCGCATGTAAAATTCCAATTAAATCAATATTTTTAATAAAACACACTAACATTTTAAATGATCTTAATTTATTTGTTGAGCACTTTTTTAATTTAAATTCATTAATTAAGTAAGAAAAGGCCACTTTATTTTTCGGCTTGAAAACAAACGGGAAAAAGGAACTGGAATTTAAATATTCAACAAAAAATAAAAACATACTGCTATTATGAAATTTATAAATCATTTAAAAAAATAGAAAGACTTCAAAGCTTTTAAGTTTGGATGATGTGAAGTTAAAATTTAAAGTAGAACATATAATTTCGGTTTGAACAAGAAATCCAAGAAGAAGCATTAACAAATTTGTTTATTTGACAAGCAATATAACTTGTCATTTAGGTGAAATATATAAGTAAGGTACTATTAGGCAATAATTGCAAATCAAAATACTGACAGTACTGGAGTGACGATGCTTTTGAAGAGGCTTGATATAAAAGTTTATCTATTTAAGTTTATCTACATCACCACAATTGTGTATGTGCGTACGAAAATTTTGGGTAGAAAAAAAATGGGTACGAAAAATGTGGGTACAAAAATTATGCCAAAAAAAACGAGTACGAAAAAAGATTTGAGTACGAAAAAAGATTTGGTTAGGAAAAAAAAATTTGGTAGGAAAAAAATTGGGTACGAAAAATGTAGGGTACGAAAAAAAAATGGGGATACGGGGAAGTAGTACCCGTGGGGACCCGGGCGTGGGGAACTTGATCCATTCAGCGAAACTGGGAGGCGGGTTACATTCTCGATCAAATATAACAAGAAATATCTTTAAAAAGATATTCGACGTTTATTTGCTGTACCACTTATCTTAAAAAAACGTTCTGTTACAGTAAAACGTTTGTGGGTTAGCATATAAATTCAAAACTTGACAAGCTCTTTAATTACACCATGCTCTTTAAGTTCACATGTTTATCATACCTAACTTTATATTTCGTTGTTTCCTTTCCTAAGTTAATGATGCTATGTGTACGGACGTGATTTCACATGCCCATGTGCATGAACATATAATTTTTCTCTTTTGTTTATTGTTTTTTTCTCTAATTTAAATAAGCTTAGGCATGTTTGTTCGTTAAGTACGGCAATAATTTCATGATGATTCCCGAAAGTAGGTATGAGCACATAGTCATAAGAGCACTTGAATACGTGAGTTCGCCCATAAACACATGGTAAGTTAAACTAAATCTCCGCGATATGACCTAATATGTGTTTAAAACAGCAAACAATATCCAACAAACGAATGAATTATCAAACATAGTATGTGCACTGATGTGGCTCTGTAATTTCTGTTTGAAAAGTTTATTAAAATATGTAAAATGAGAAAGCACGCATAAGAGCGAATTTCACAAATGTCATACGGCTATTATGCTGTTTATATACCATAGTCGCAACATCGTTTACAAATAGCACGTTCGAAATAATTCGTTTTCTTTACACCCATGATCGCGTTGAAAGTTAATTATACACGTTTTAATTCGCAATTTAATTACTGAATCACGACAAATGTCAAATACAATACAGAAAATGCATTGTTGTTTAATTGATCTATAAACATATAATGGATATAATATAACTGATTTAAGATAAACGTTTTCAAACTATTATTAAATCTTTTTCCCAGAATATGCTGTCCTATTGATAGCTGAGCATCCTATACCTTTATCAATGATAATCAGCGAGGTATGTCGATTAGAAAAATCGAGCTATCTCAATCGGAGTGGCTCGGTCTTTTACATAGGTCGCCATTGTGAAGAATTTTTTCATGGTATGATAACGTAGACGAGCTGCTTCGCAGCATCGTCAAAAATGAGCAAGTTGTGTTTATAGATTTATAGATAGTCATTAACGCGTTTTTTTCGATCGTGCAGCCCAACGGTACATTCGGCGATCCCCAACCTGTGCAAACAATCAGGGGCCTTAGGAACATTCAACACACACATGGTCTCCATGGTAACCTGTCCTACTCCAAAGTTAGCGCAATTGTTTCGCTTTGTATACGAACCTACAATTGACGTCAAAGTGATGTAGCTGACGTGACTATAAAGGCGAGACTGCATCTTGTGCCTATGGTAGACTAGAAAAATAATATCGAAAAGCCTTTTTCAATGAAAGCGTATGCGCACTGTAAGTGTGTGTTTAATGTATATATTTTTAAGTCCGAAAACGCGTTAACACGTTCTTTCTGGCCAACGGTACATTTGGCGGCCTTGGTCCACAGTTAGTGGTTGTGGGGACTTACCAAAGGACCCTGGTCTCGATATTTATCAGTTTTATAGTTTTATATTTAAGTTAAGTTAGCGCCGCTGGACCCTTTTTATGCCCCCGGATCGAATGATCGGGGGTATTTGGTTTTTGACCTGTCTGTCTGTCAGTGTATGTGTCTGTCATTCTGTCACAAAATTTAACCTTGGTCATAACTTTTGCAAAATTGAAGATAACAACTTGATATTTGGCATGAATGTGTATCTCACGGAGCTGCACATTTTGAGTGGTGAAAGGTCTAGGTCATCCTTCAAGGTCAAAGGTAAAATATATGGCTTTAAAGCGTCGCAGAAGAAGGAGGCAATGTGTTTCTGACAAACACATCTCTTGTTCCTTTATCCAGTTGCGGAAAAAGAACATGGTCATCAAGTAGAACTATGTTACAATACATAAACCTTTGTATACAATTATTTTCATTGATATGTAGCTAACTGTTTCATTTTGATTATTTTTTAAGCAATAAAAGTTTCCTAGTAAGTTTGAATAAGGGATAAGAAACTCTTTAATTGTTTCCTCATTCAGCCGCGGAAAAGTTATTAGTTCCCTACCGGTTTCACCGGAGGGGACTTATGGATTTCGCTCCGTCTGTCAGTCAGTCAGTCTGTCACACTTTTCTGGATCCTGCGATAACTTGTAAAGTTCTTAATATTTTTTCATGAAACTTAAAACATGGATAGATGGCAATATGGACAATATGCACATCATTTCATTTCGTTCCTACGTCAAGAATTCTGGTTGCTATGGCAACAAATTGACTAGAAATACTGCTTAAAATGGTGGTTTTCTGGATCCTGCGATAATTTTTAAAGTTCCATGAAACTTGAAACATGGATAGATGGCAATATGGATATTATGCACGTCATTTCATTTTGTTCCTACGTCAAAAATTCTGGTTGCTATGGCAACAAATATGTTTAAAAAAAATCTGAAAATGGTGGAACTTCTGACAATGGTGGAGCCGGTAGGGGACTTATATTGCTTGGCAATAGTCTTGTTTTAAATTCATTTAAAAGTAATGTAATTCAACGCATAGTTTTGGTATCCAACCGATATATACAATTATTTTCATTTAGATGTGGTACACTTTGGTATAGTTGATTCATTTTAATGATTTAAAAAAATATATAGCCTGTTCCTTATTCGACTAGAATTAGAAATATTTAACTGGTAACATGTTTCCTTATTAAGCGGCGAAAAAGGAACCGGAGTATAAATACAGACACATGAGAAGAATAACAGTAGCGCGAGGCCGACTTCCCGAGGCCGCCACCAAGCGCTATGTGCGCGACCTCAAGGTGTGCTATCCACAGCCATCGGATGGCCAATTTCACATTAAATACAATATAAATCAAAGTACTGACAGTACTGGTGTGACGATGCTTTTGAGAGGATGGATATAAAAGCATCAAGTTAAGTTTATCTACATCACCACAATCACCACAAATGTGTATGTTGGTACGAAAAAAAAATTTGGTACAACAATTTTGCGAAAAAAAATTGGGTATGAAAAAAAATTTGGGTACGAAAAAATATTTGGGAACAACAAAATTGGGACCGAAGAAAATTTGGGTACGAACAAAAAATTGGGGATGAAAAAAAATTGGGTACGAAAAAAAACTTGGGTACGAAAAAAAAATGGGGGAACGGGAAAGTAGTACCTGTGGGGAACTTGACCCACACTCGCACATTTTCGGCCCTTTCCGTCAAACATCAGATAAGTTCCTCGAAGGCAATAGTATGAATACACATTTCGAAGCGGTGATGCGGTCCTACCTACGCGCGTCAAAATGTAAGCGAAATATGTACACAAGTCTGTCAGGAATGATTGAATTAACGAAGAAAATCGTGTATTAGTGTAAGTTTTTTGAAGAAATGTGCAGAAAATATATTAAACAAGAGCTGTGTTTGTGAAACACAATGCCCCCTGCTGCGCAGCTTTGAAGCCATATATTTTACCTTTGACTTTGAAGGATGACCTTGACCTTTCACCACTCAAAATGTGCAGCTCCATGACATACACATGCATGCCGAAATATGGAGTTGCTATCTTCAATATTGCAAAATTTGACCTTTGACCTTGAAGGATGACCTTGACCTTTCACCAATCAATATGTGCAGCTCTATGAGATACGCATGCACGCCAATATTGAAAAAGTTATGGCCAATGTTAAAGTTTTCGGACAGACAGACAGACGCTTTGTATTTGACATTTGACCTTGAAGGATGACCTTCACCTTCACCTTTCACAACTGAAAATGTGCAGCTCCATGAGATGCACATGTATGCCAAATATCAAGTTGCTATGTTCAATATTAAAAAAGTTATGGCCATTAAAGTTTTCGGACAGACGGACAGACTGACACACTGACTGACTGACTGACTGACAGTTCAACTGATATAGGCCACCCTACCGGGGGCATAAAAAGCAATGGCGATATTTTTCTCAGCCACATAATTGTTAATAGTTTGATATCACAAAATGAAAGTGAAAGTAGAACTGTCAAAAATGACAACCTGTCAACGTGTTGTTTTTTCTTGCACGAGAGGGCAATTACACTCAATGTGTTCACATTTTGACCATAGGCTTTGTCAATGACCTGTATAGTATGGGTAGCTTTGATATTATTTATTGCTATCATGTAACTGCATGATTGTGTATATGTTTACAATACACAAAGCATAAATAATGATATAAATATACTGATTGAGCTTATAATAATCTGAGAACTATAGCCAGGTCAATTAAGGACTTAAAATACAATTTTGTGTCCTGATTTCATGAAGAAATGACCATGCATGTCCTAGATTTCAAATTCAAGGCCCTGGTGTGACACATTGGTAGCATTACCGTTAAACTGTTACCAGGCTTATGAAATTAGTTTTTATTGAACTATCTAAGGAAATCTAAATCAGGCACTGATTTTTCTTGTTTTAATACAGTCATAGATCAGTTGTGGCCTCTGGGTAATGACCAATTTTTGCTTACTTGTCACACCCTTAAAACTTTCCACACGTCTATAATAGCAAATCTGGATTTAGGTGATCTTCAATGGTACATGTACATTTAAACTTTAGCTCTGTTACAAGAGTGCTGGTAAAGTCCAGTCACATATTCAATGGGGGGAACCACGTGGTCAGAATTGAGAAAACATGGCCGCCGATGCCTCGCTTAGATTGAAAAATTGAGTGTTCAAACAGGTACATCTTCCTTATTACTTACTTGTTTTTAATCGGATAACGCCTATCATAGGGCCAGCAGGAAGCGGTTTTACAGAGTATCAACCGTTTCCCTCTAGTTGGTCGGAGTGTGGAGATTACTCATGGAATATTTTGCGATTTCTTGAACCGTCAATTGCTGTTGTACACGGATTAACAATAATATCACTGTTTTCACAATAATTAGCACTGTCTAAGTACCAGTTGTGCATATGGACACATTGTAACTTACAAAAAATGGATACATCGATTGCTAATGACGTTATTTTCAAGGTAAAGTTGAGTTCCGATTGGTTTTAACGATTGCTGTTGAGCACGCACATGGCTGTTATACACGGGACAACTTCTAGAACAACTGTTGTTGAGCACGCACATGTCAAGGAATACTGTTTTCTCCGCCGAATAAGTCTAAAACAACGTCGCATTGGCATGTTCTGGTACATGTAGCGATACGTATCTTATGTATCCAGCAAAAGACAAATTTTAATTGAAAATTGCCGTGTTTTTTTCATAAACTGCAAAACAAAACGAAACACACAAAACAACTTTCATGTATGCTAAGCATATACTCAACACATATAATTATGAAATAGATTTTCCTTGATTCTCTAAGTACTAACACTTTTCCAATAAAATAGTTCAGTATTAAAACTATCAACATATTTATAACTGTTTTCACAGAGTCAGAAGCTCAGGAAAAGTACAAAACTGCTCACATAGGCACCAAACAGTATTGAAAGGGCCTTCGGGTTTTGGAAGCGAACCTTTCATGTCCTTCATGGTGAGGTATGTAAGGAAATTGTTTATATATTATAAATGATACAATTTATTGAAGATTATAAAATAAAATGTATTTAATCAACAAAGATTGTTAATAGAAATTGACATCATCATATATTTCTAGGCGTATCAAGTCTAAGAGTTGGAAAAAAAAGTTATAAATAACTTAACATTATTTTTGCATGCCATAGACACACTTCAATTCTTAAATTCAACTTACTAATAGACGGAAAAATATGCTGAATATTCTAAATATGAATAAATGTAACTGATTTTGACATATTGAACAAGTCAATGTAACAGCATTATACACAACTGTCTCGTTTTACTTTAAGTACTGATACATTACTGAATGCCAGCTAAAACAATTTAAACATTTTTAGATATGTTTTTGTGTATCTGTTAGAGCTCATAAGAAATACATAAGATATTAATAAATTGTTACACTCGGGGAAAAAAGTAGTTTTACTATTTACTCTGCATCAAGTATTGGGTACACATTTGAAAACATTTTTAACAATGTTTTTTGATGTAACATTATTTTTCAATGTATTCCTCCAATTTCTGTTTATAACAGATTGGAATGAAGCCTGCCAAGGTCAGCCGCATCATCATTGACGGTGCTGTTCTTCATAATCTGCGGTTGATGTGGGGGAACCAGCAGTGGATCCGGAACCTTTAGAAGAGGTTGCCAAGGGAGAGATGTTTCAGGCTGTATCGGATTGGAGAAGAGTTAGAGATACCATTATCGCAAATTACTTTACTTAGGAAATTACAGATTAAATATAAATGTTTTCATTATATTTGTGCTTGTATATCTCTCAGTCATACACTGATAGTTTGGTTCCTTGTTTGTTTATATGGGTTTAACAGCATTGGAACAACCATTCAAAAAGTGAACAAAATATATTATTTCAATGCCTATATTATATTTTTGAAACAAGGTTTAGGTAATAGCCTCATTTGTACTCACTTATTTTTGGATTTTTTTAATGAGAATAGCAGTCTGTACTGTGTTTCTTTCGTAGAACTTTTCGTGTTTGTCTGCCGATCTGTTCTGTTTGGCATATTACACCATCTGCATCTCGCTCAGTGACCTGTATGTGTTTAAATATTTTTGTTTTTATTGGTTTACTCTATTACCTACTTACAAAAATGATGAACATTGTTCTGAATGATTTTGATTATTGATAGCCATCAGCTAATTTATTATGGCTATTGTTAAACAATGATAGGTTCAGTATGTCCGTTTAAATGATAGCAACTAATTTCAATTTAAAGAATATGACATTGTCATTATATAGTTTAAAGATGAATTTTAAGCTTATATAAAAGAAACTAGGTCCACGAATAGTTATATACATACATATATACATACTTAGTCTGAGGCTCTTTCTTGTTACTGTTGCAACTTGGGTGTTTATCTGTATCTGCTGATGCACATCTTGTCTGCATCTCTGATGAACATACATTATAGATCACTGTTATAGATCTATTATGTTAAGATCATATTATTTGTTTCATTTAGCCAACTTTGTTAAAGCAATAGATATTTTGAAGTTTTTATTTGTTTTATACATGCTATACAGTAGAGATATAATATAGGAAACTGATTCGTACACTGTTAAAATCGTCAATAATCGAAGTTTAGTCTAAACATAATAAAATCTTGGGCAAAATACCACTTTAGCCCCCGCCAGAGGGGTGGATATGCACACGGAATGAGTCCATTGTGTTCATTCAGTATGTATTCACACCTCTGGCGGAGGGCTAAAGTGTTATATTTCCAAATATTGAGAAATAAATGAACAGTCAAACCAATACAATTTTCTGATTGTTACCACAATAACACTTCGATCAGATAATGGTTTCAGACTGTATGACAGACCTGTTTAACAACGGTAATTTCAAACATAACTTTTTAACCATTTGTTTCGTAGATTAAATAATTGTACCCCACTCTTGATTTTCCCAACGATGGCAGCTTCCAAGTCCATATTAATCCATCTTGCTATTTTGACCATAAATGTCGTGTCCAAAACATATTTGATACGTATTACACGTTATTCTATGTCTGATATGGCTTATTTTCAGTACTAATTCATAATTTAATAGCATTTTTAGCAAAGCACTACAGAAATACTTACCTGCGGTAACGCTGGCCTAAACTTTATATTGCCGCTGTAATGAAGTTATAGGATCAAAGCTTATTCGTGATTGTTTGTAAACTAGTTACCTTGTTAATTGAAAGGTGTCTGAGTTGGTGTCTGTAGCTATAAGGTTTTATGCCCGCTTCGAGGTTATATGTACAGTCTGTCCTCTACCCGGCTCATGTAAAACGAGTACTGAAAAGAGACCAATGCAAGACTATTACTTCAATAAAAATATTCTTGATAATACTAACCTGGGACGAAAAATGCTACTAATCTACATGATCAAATGTGTTATGTATATTCACTCGAAAAAAATATACTTTTGACAAAATTTGACACTTAAATGACAATATCATGAAGGGATTTCTTCAAGCAAAAAACAGCAACCCAAAACAAATATAAATAAAACTGTCTGGAGGAAAAGCAACATTTTCAAATACTCGCAAGCCATTACAAAAGGCAGCTACACCGAAAGAGGATAGCAAAAAAATTCCTATTGAAAATACAATTTTGATGATCCAGATAGCCAATTTCGTATACGAATTAACATTTTCAGTGCGTTTACATAAGATATGTATCGCTACATGTATCAGAACATGCCAATGCGACGTTGTTTTAGACTTATTCGGCGGAGAAAACGGTATTCATTGACATGTGCGTGCTCAACAACAGTTGTTCTAGAAGTTGTCCGTGTATAAAAAGCCATGTGCGTGCTCAACAGCAATCGTCAAAACCAATCGAAACTCAACTTTACCTTGAAAATAACGCCATCAGCAATCGATGTGTCAATTTTTTGCCAGTTTCAATGCGTCCGCACGACCAACTGGTACTTAAACAGTGCTAATTAGTGTGAAAACAGTTATATTATTGTTAGTCCGTGTACAACAGCAATTGACGGTTCAAGAAATCGCAAAATATTCCATGAGTAATCTCCACACTCCGATCAACCAGAGGGAAACGGTTAATACTCTATGAAACCGCTTCCGGCTGGCCCTATGATAGGCGTTATCCGATTAAAAACAAGTAAGTAATAAGGAAGATGTACCTGTTTGAACACTCAATTTTTCAATCTAAACGAGGCATCGGCGGCCATGTTTTCTCAATTCTGACCACGTGATTTCCCCCATTGATATTTAAATCTAGGCCATGTCAAAATCAAAGTGTCAAAGACAAATGAAAGATGCGTTCATTAATTATTGTCCAGTTGTTTACTACTGCTGTAAGTTTTTATATAATATGACTGATGACCATCATGTGAGAGAAAATTCACATTATCAGTGTATATCAGGTTTAGCAGCCTTTTAGATAACAAAGGTTGCTAGTTTTCAATGTCGCTTCTGGGGATAAAACCCGTAGGGCTTTTAGGAAGATTCTGAAATTTTCGATCCCTCGAGAGAAACCAAACCAAAAATTAAGTCAAATATTGCCGACACGGTTTTTTGAGTCGGTTCATGAGGGATAATGGAGCTTGATTGGTCATTGTCGGCTCTGGTAGTACTTACATGTACCCCGGGTACTCTTAAGTATACTTACATGTACCCTGGGTACTCTAAGTATACTTACATGTACCCCAGGTACGGTAAATAAACGTAATTGTACTCGGTCCATATTAGACTGTACCCGAGTTGTATTCGCGCCCAAAATCCGGTGTCGTAAAACGCGCAACCGATTATCATAAACACACTTCTCTTCAAAAAACACTGCATCAACATGCTTTTTGAGTATGTGTTCCAATAATATAGAGGCCATTCTACAGAAAATTGACATAAATGTGTATATATAATTATTACAAAAAAATAGTCGACAACGACTGATTTAGGGTTAAATTTCCCGGGTACATTTTAGTATATTTACCGTACCCGGGATACATGTAAGTATACTTAAGAGTACCCGGGGTACATGTACGTAGTACCCGAGCCGACAATGAACAATCGAGAGATACTGGAAGGTGCAACATCTCTCACGCCCCTAGCATCGCCTTTAGCAGCATTCAATTCTCAACAGGAAAGTGCTGGAGTCATTAATCCCGAGGGACAAGAAAAACAATTGATTAATGTTCGAAATAAATAATTTGATTAATGACAATTCTATTATTTGAGCCAGGTCACAGGAAAAGCGCAGTCAAATCAGTATCCAATTGAATTATTTGTTATTGTCAGAAAAACGCTTTTAAGCAAACAGCTTTCAAGCGACTGCAGGCTGATCTAGATCCAAAATGGCCACAATCGCCTTAATGTCTCTTTTACTGTGACACAGTTCATTTAACTTTAAAATGATAAAAAGTACTAGCACTAAGAAAGAGTACCAACCAGTAAAGAGTTTGAAATCAATGTTGAATTTCAGGACAGCTTGGTGATCTGCAAATCCCCGATGAAATGTTGATATCGGGTATCATAGTCATTCAATAAGTCGCAAAATGCTCGAATACAATTTATAAAGCACAATGTGACTTACATTGATAACTAAAAATACCAGTATGCCAGTTTTGCCGTGTCAAGCTGTAACGATCCAGAAAGTCCTTCATTCACATCGAGTATATATCCTTCGAATTCCAACTATTGTTGTCATAAGCGGAGATTTAGTGAATAAATAATTCATATATCCTAAATGACAGCTTCTAAATAGCGAAACAAGCCAATTTATGCAGTAAGAAAGTTTTGAATCGAGACTCTCATGGGGGCGGCCATTGTTGAATGTTGAAACACGAACGACAACTCTGCTAGGGGAATGTTATCAATGACGAGCAATCTCCTACGCAGTGGCGAATGCATAAGGGAAGTAACTGAAAAATCGAGTTATCTCAATCGGACTGGCTCGGTCTTTTACATAGGTTGCCATTGTGAATTTTTTTTGGATGGTTATCATACCTTGGACGATGCTGTAGCATCGTCAAAAACATACAAAAAGATTAACAAAGGTGTGAAAAAACAGGGCACTGATGACTTCTGTGAAGCTTCTACATTCAACATCTATTCGCTTCAATGAACCTCTAGCTCTTCGTAACACCCGAACCCTAGGTCTTCCAGCTTCAATTAAGCTGCAACCCTTCATCAAGCCCTCGGTGAAGCTTCCGCCACTCTTTTGTACGACTGCATACACTCCAATCCCCTTAATAACCTCTACACATGCAACAGAAACTGTGCTGCACGGTCAACGTAATTACCCAATTGCTCCAGAGTACCGGTACTGTTCTTGAGAGTACCGTACATTTTCTCCAGATGTTGTCCCGCTCGCATCCGCAGGAGAAGTGACCATTTTACCAATTTCAAAACTTTATATACAGGCGAACAGAACGTCCTCCTAGTCAACGAATCGGAAAGTAACGAGTCGGAAATTACCAACGTTTCCGATTTCCCTTCATATTTCACGAGGATTAACGAATGGCCTACGTGCTTTACAAAGATTGCCGATCATGCAGTATGCCATCACTGCCACAGAAACGAGCCGATTTAGTATGCATGGGTGTTATTAGACACATTTCTAAACCATCAAATGCTCTAAAATGCTTGATAAATAATTTCTTAAATGACTATTTCTCGGAGAATTACAGATCAAATTTCGATGTTGTCTACTTGGCAAATTTAGGTAGATATCATGTAACAGCGAAGAAACGAAAAAGCGTTTAATTCGACCCCGAAGCCTTTCGTCACACTACCCTCGCCTCCGACTAGACATGAGTCCCCTCATGATTCCAATATACAGCAACTGAAATACAAACCAAACAATATCGCTAATCCTTAAACTGAACAAAAGCAAACTTCAATAAGAGCTAACTAAAAACAAAAGCAAATCTCTTCATGAGATACTTCATGTATTCATTTCAGTGCCACCGAGGCTTGCCGAGCCTCCAAATATCTTTCCATGAAATGTTGACCATACGCCCGTTACTGGGTTACTAGAGGTCTCCCCTTGCAATAGACTGTATAACCTGCGTTAGGTATCACAATCTTCATTTTCTGAAGGTCGCCTTCAGTTGTAGCCTGCACCTTAACTTTGAGCTCCTTTTTCCCGGACGCCCTTCCTTCTGCCTTGTACGGCAGATTAGACGTAACCAGCGTTGTGGCATTGCATATCGGTACGTTTTTAGGCCTGTTTTGTCCTCTTGCTTCAAGATATCTTTCTCAGACGCGCCACTCGAGTACCTATATCGTATGTTTTCTTGAGATCGTACTCCCCTTCAAAACTCCTACCACAACCGCAGTAGTTTTGTTTATGTCGGCTTCATACTTCACTGAAGCCCTACCAGCATTAGCAATCTCATATGCCAGCAGAGACTGCAGAGGTTTCTTCAATTTTTCTTTTTTGTCATACTGGTTTGAACCGCGATCTGGCGCGTTTCTTTCTACCCGACTTTCTCCTCGGAACACGAATGCCCTCAAAAGTATCGGCACTGTCTATTAGCTCCACTGGTTGCGTTGAAGTCGACATCTTTCGACCGTGTTTCCTTCGCCGGTAATTAGGGTATTAGTGTATCGTTTTATTTCTTAAAATTTAACAAAAATGTGTAGAAATATAACAAGATATATACATTTCCAAAAAGGAAATTCATTTCTGCGTTGAACAAGACCGGGTTCATGAAAATCGCTGCACAATTGATGAAGAAATGGCTGTTCAAAGCGATGCACCCTGTTGTCGGGTGATTTCGAGTTGAATACCTTGTTAAATATATATTTGATAGTGAATTTTTTTTAGTAAAGTTGATTTTTCGTTATTATATGATTATTTATCATTCAAAATGATGTTTTCACTAATTAATATCATAGCCACACGCTTACCACCTGTGGGATTTAACTTTAAACTTCCGCATAAACTCATCCAGTCTTTGCCAAAGTCTTTCTACCACCATCCCCTACCACTTCTCAGTCTTCTTTGACGATGAACAACACAATTCTGCATGGGACGATGTAGAAGCATGATAGTTAGATAGTTTAGTTTCAAAGTATCAGTTACTAAATCGGTTTGAATAAGGAATAGGGAGGTTGCTTTGATAGCATGAACCAACAAGGGAGGCAACTCGTGGTGTCACAAATCGGAAGGTAACAGAAAGTCGCACTTCATTATCTTGCTGTACATAGATCTGAATAACGTTTTACGCTATTTTTTGATTGTATTAAAAGGATTTTTGTAAAAGTTTTGGTAAATTGACAAAATAAAAGAAAATTGTTTCATATTCTCAAATTGTCGTTGTATTTATGATATTTGTGAGGAAACAGTAATACTGAACATTTACTATGCTCTAAAATATCCATTATATGCTTCTTTTGACGATTTAAAAACCTGCAAATTATAAAGCGTTGCAACGCGAAACGATTGCATAATTCTTTTGTTGTCATTATATTTTGTAACACTTCAAGGATTGATTATATAAAGTATAAATTTATCATTCATTGTATGAGCACGGATGGCCGAGGGGTCTATGCGTTGGACTTTTACTCCAGGGGTCAGTGGTTTGAGCCCAGTTGAGGGTTACTTGTTTTCTTTCTATAAATGTATTCTTGTTGTTTTTTTTTAAATGGAGATTTTTTAGATAAAATGTTTACATTCATCAATATAAAGCATTTAAATACAAACTTCAAAAAATCCCAAAATCTGCGAAAAGGTCCCTTAAAACAGTCCGAAATTATCCAACCAAGAAAGTTTAAATATTATTCTTCCAGAACATTCAATTTCATGCTGCATGCAAGCTATTTAGAAAATTGAAGCGCTGAAGGCACTGCAAATGTTCGCTCTTTGAATGTATTTAATATTACAGTCACGTGACATATAGTTTTTACCACCATTGTGTACACACCGGTCTTTCTGACCTGTGTACTATAACGCGAAAGGAACTGTGGGTAGCACTTCTTTTACGAATGAAAACTGAAAGCGAAAGAAGGTTGGTAATCATGCTTCTGATAATCGCTATCAATCTTAATAGAGATTCAAAATCACATTTAAACATAATTAAATAACATTTCTTTAAACAACATTCCGTTTTAAACACACAATAAAAAACGATTTTTCTTTCAATATTAACATTTTCATTCCTACGCAGAACTACTTTAGCGGAAGCATAATTCCCCAAACCAGGGGAATGTGATATGTCTAAGCATAGAGGTGACAATAACGTAGTGACGTCACCATCTATGTATATAATGTTTTACCACTTTTTACGTAGGCCAATCGAGCGGCCATGAAAAATGCAATCACCAATATAATTTTCTTTGAATTCTCTACAGTGGTGAGATTTTGCAAAAACATCAAGGATGCAAATGACATTGATTCACAATCACTCATTTTATACAGGATTCGCACAAAGTCCACTTATGATTACAAAAATAAAAAAAGATTCAGCGTATATCTAAGTTGGCGCTAAGGAAAAGTATGTAAGTCTGACAAATAATGAACCACGTTATAATTATAAATGTATTGGTATCAACGAAAATTGTATAAAATTATCATTCAAATTGCATTTAAAAATATTTATTTTTTCCCCCTGAAATGAAATGCTTCATTTCATTTATCTGCATTTCATTTTTATCAATTTCATGTACTGATATTAATGTGTAACTCTTCTACTCCCCCTCCGTCACTAATATTTTTACGAACGTACCATCTACTGCAATGTAGAATTCATGAATTGACGTATTTTTTCTATAGTTTCAATGGGTCAATACTTTCTCATCGTGTTTATATCGATTTTTTATCATAAAATACTATATGTACAGAGTCGCACGTCTATATTTAGTTACAGCACCTGGTCTTTTGCAACACGCACGCCTCATGCGTGGAACTTGACAGACTGACTACAACATCAATTTCGCGCTCTTATTTAATTCACGAATTTAACATGGCGAACATGTCTATTGAATTATATACCCTGTAGATGTGTTACGAAGGGACTTGAAACAGCAAATATTAACACGTGGCTATAGAGAAACGAAATGTACATGTACTGGAATTAAATTGCTACCGCGTTAATTGCTTAAAGGTTATTGTTTTCACAACTTACTCGCGAAAAGGATTCAATTGCTCACCATTTGCTGTTAACTTTTCATAACTAACCATTGTTTATAGTTAAAAGATATGAGGATGATTCCCGATAATGTCTTTAATGTACAGTATTACTTACCGTTTTATATTACGTACATGATTAAAGTGTAATCATATGTTTGTCTGTTTATCTAAATGCATACTTTATTGACCGAGTTCAATCAAAAATAATAGTCGCCAGTTTACCACGCTCACATAAGCATTCTCGGAACCGATTGGACGTCGAAAATCACAGTTTTGCGACTAGAAAGTCACCTGAAATTTTTCGTGACAGATCTGTGTCAGCACACATGATTCTGTAAAGTGGCTTCAATATTCGATAAGTTATCATGCTACACAGGTACTTATATGTATGATAAGAGAAAATGTATCCAACGATGATTTCACAGGTGTATTGAATAACACAATGCAACAGCAAGAAATATCAAACAATGCACACATATGTCGTTGTGGTTGCCAGCAGGAAGCGTCCATCTATGATTAAACACCTTTGATTTGATGAAAATCCACCAAGTATGTCCAAAACAGCTCAACTTTCACAAATTAGACCCCAAAATTGCATTGTGTAGTTCTCGACGTCCAAACGTCAGTTATGACGGAAGGCGATGTGTCATGCTATCTCTTATCAGCGGACGCTCGGGAAGCGGACAACGAGCGAGGCATGGTATTGAAATGCGCATGGGGGGTTAGAGGGTTAGGGTAAGGGTTAAGGTTAGGGTTAGGGGTCGGATTTGGATTAGGGTTAGCCTTAACTCATACTTTAACCCTAACCCGACCCATTACCCTAACCCTAACCTAACCATAACCCAGGGTTATCTCCCCTATACCATGCCTCGCTCGTTGTAATTATCCTCTTCCCTGGACGCTCATGGGGCGTTTATGGCGATTACCCGTTGAAAAAGGAACATAGTGCTTCTTTAAAGTGTGTGTAATTCAGAAGTTTGATTTAATATTTTGGATGCATTATTTTTTATTGAAACAATTATAATGCTTTGTACATAATTATGTCCCAATTTTTTAACAATACATTGTTATCAAATTAGGTTTTGCCCGTAAACAAGCACAGGTGGTTAGCGTGTTGCTATGATATTAATTCGTAAAAACATCATTTTTAATGAAAAATAATCGAATTATAACGAAATATCAACTCCTCTGAAAAACATTCACTATCAAATATGTATATTACAAGGTATTCAACTAAGTCACTCGAAAAAAGGATGCATCGCTTTGTACAGCAATAACTTCATCACTTGTGCAGCGATTTCCATGAACATGGTCTCATTCAACGCAGCATTCATTTAAATGAATTGCCTTTCTGGAAATATACATATTTTGCAATATTTTTACAAGTGTTGGGTCGAGTTTGGTTGAATACCTTGTTATATATATACCGGTATATTTGATAGTGAATTTTTTGTTCAGAGAAGTAAATTTTTCGTTATATAATTATATTATTTTTTATTCAAAATGATGTTTTTACTGATTAATATCATAGCCACACGCTAACCACCTGTCTAAACAACGTAGCATCTATTATTATAGTATTATATGTAATTCGTATAAAGGTTTAATTACTTTATACTAAACTGTTTCTGTTGAAACTGATTTTAATGTTAAAATCTAATTTGTTATGAAGCGCAATGAAAGAGCCCTAGACCCGTAACAGCTTTATTGTGAACAAGGGCAAACCGCTATTTGTATCACTTTTCTCACGTTCATATATAGAAATACATGTCAGACTAAAAAAATAATTCTGCCCGCATAATTTATTTTCGCGATGCAAAATCATAGACTACTTGGGTTACATAGACACTTGGACAAAGGCTATATCACAAGTATATGCATGCCTCAAGAAATCAAAGTACAGACAGTACTGGTGTGACGATGCTTTTGAAGAGGATGGAAAGAAAAGCATCACTTTAAGTTTATCTACATCAACACAATTGTGTATGTGGGTACGAACATTTTGGGTACGAACACATTATGCCAAAAATAATTGGGTAAGAAAAATAATTTGGGTACGAAAACAAATTTGGGTACGAAAAAAATGGGTACGAAAACAAATTTGGGTACGAACAAAAAATTGGGTACGAAACAAAAATTGGGTACAAACAAAAATTGGGTGCGAAAAATTATGGGTACGAAAGAAATTGGGGGTACGGGGAAGTAGTACCCGTGGGAAACTTGACTCATACTTGGAGGCGGGTTACATTCTCGATCAAATCTAAAAATAAAAGTACATTTGGGGTTTTCCCAGCGTCACAGCGTTTGAAGCGCCACCTGGCAGTTTCGTTACTGGTTTCCTGTCCAGAACCTCTCGATAAATTTGAAAGAGGACGGGAACCAAAATGCCTTTACCTTTATCAATGATAATCAGCGATTGAGAAAATTTAGCTAACTCAATCGGACTGGCTCGGTCTTTTATATAGGTCGCCATTGTGATTTTTTTTCATGGTATGATAACTTAGACGAGCTGCTTCGCCGAAGCAGCATCGTCAAAAATACGACAGAAAAAATACACTATTTTGTAGCGCATTGTTCACTGTGTTCTTGCATTATATGTCTTTATTTTAAACCTATTTATTTAGCTCGATTGCATACAAAGATAATTTGAAACGCTCTCAAGTCCGTTTCTTGTGCCTACAACCAGTACTTGGTGTCTATTGGGAATATCTAAAGAACGCTCCCACAGTGGCGATCGAACTCGTGACCTGCCGGTCGCTAGGCGATAACCATATCCACTGCGCCACGGCGAGCTGTCATGTATGTATGACTTTAAAGATTGTATATATGTATTTGTCTGTAAACAAAACAACAGGTAAATGGGTTTTTTAAATTTACAATTTAAAGAAAATTAACATGTTACAGAAAAACGATCGTTCTCTTGCGGAGTAATAGAGTCTGTACTTAGTGGGGAAGCTGATGGAGATGCTTGTCCAAAACCTGTTTAGTCTGGCCATCGGTGCCGTTGGAATTGCAATTCGGACCTCAGCGGTACTGGTACCATCCTTGGATAGGATTGCGCCCAGGTACTTGAAGCTGGTCACTTATTCTAACTTCTCGTCGTTCATGGTGATGTCTGTGCTGGTGTTGGTTGTGCTGTTCACCATGATCTTTGACTTCTCCGTGCTGACCTCAATCCCATATACATGTACTCATAAGGCCAATTTCATCAGCGAATCTCAATTTGGAGATGGGTCTTCCACCGATGAAGATAGAGGTGTGGTGGTCATGGAGAGTCTCATGCAGTATCTTCTCAATGAAAAGGTTGAACAGGACAGGAGAGAGCAGACATCCCTGACGGGCGCCCACTGATGTCCTGAAGAAGTCCCCCTGCTGTCCGCTAAGAAGTACTGCCCTGGTGGCGTTTCCGTAGAGTTTTTGAATGACTTGCACCAGCCCTTAATCAATGTTAAATCCTCTCTTAAAATGCCATAGGCTATCATGTCACACCACGTCAAAAGCTGTCTTAAAGTCGATTTTATGAAATATTTCAATCGCAAAACCAGTACTCTGTCCCTCATTTCCACATTATTACGCATTGATCATCCTGCCAATTAAAGTTGATTTTACAAATAACATTATTTTGATTATGTTAAATTAGTTACAATTAGTTAAATCAACACCTTTAGCCAATTTAAGTTCAATTGGGACACGTATTTGGTGTCTGAAGGGTGAACTAAAAAGACGTTTCCACTCAAGTGATCAATACCGAGACCTCTAAGTGGCTAAGCAGACACCATATCCACTACGCTGCCGCCACTGAACCATCTTTAAATTATAGGGACTACAAAACCACACAATTATAAAATATGAGATCTAAAAGCTTTGCAGATGTAAAACGCTTCATCAAGCAAAAACATATTTTTTTTTGGATGCATCACACATTTATTGAAACAATACCATAATGTTTTTTTTACACAATAACGTCAATTTTTATTACAATACATGATTATCAAATAAGCGTTAGCCCGTAAATTAGGTAGCACCTAAGTTGAAACCCACTATTATTGAATACCAGGTTTCTTATTCAAAGGTGAGCTATTTTTTTATGGCAAGCGTCCCATTACATCCCATTAGAGCTCTCCTTGTCAGGTTACTTTATAAATATTACTTGGTTCTATTACACTAAACCATTGTGTATCCCTCCGTGTTCCATTAAAGTATTGCCTATGTTTTCTTCTTCTTAAATAAAAGCCATTTAGCACTGTGAGGTATGGAAGCATATTTGTGCCACCACTTAACAACTTAAAATAACATGAAAATAATGGAGGATTTCGCGAAAAAGAAATTCTTTTCGCGAAAACAGATAAATTTTCACGTAAATAAATATATTTTGTTAACACGAATTTATGCATGTTAGTGCTCTAAACTGCCAACACATACAGATAAAATGTTCATGAAAATAATGGAAGAATTTCGCAAAACAAATAACTTTTCTCGAAATCAGATAACTTCATGAAATTATGAATATTAATTCGCGAAAGATGCCAGTTATATAAAAATAGATGCTCTTCAATTGGTGAACATTGTCTTTATCATACAGACCAAGAAATGGAGTGTACGTGCATACTATAGCAAGTAGTAAGTTTCCTTTTATTGTTTTATTTTTTATGTAAATGCATCTTTGTTGACGAAAATACATGAAGCTGTTTTTACATATTTATTTTCAGACACAAAAATGGAAATTACTGGGTGAGAAATGGATGTGCGATTTTTCTGTATTCATTAATGCAACAGTCTATACAGTGTCAATGTCACATTTAGAGTTCAAAGGTCGAAAACGGTACAGTACCAATTTCCCCCTTTGGAAAGCCACCTGTTAGACCATTGGATTTTTTATTTGAATAATAGATCTCTAATTTTCTTTATGGTAATTCCAGATCATGCCCGCATACGATATTCAGGACGCCGATCTTCGGGGTATGTCATCATCACAGCTTATTGTTTTCTATCGTCAGAGAGGTTATTCTATACGTGAAATTCTTGGAGTTATGGCCATACGACATGGAACAATAACAAGCGAACGATCAATTTTCCGAGTCTTGAGACGTTACCGCCTGACTACAGGCCAAAGTCAGCACAGTCTCGACGAAATTATTCAAGAAATATTGATTGAGTTATCAGCTTCCGGTGAAAATGCTGGTTACCGGCAAATGCGTCAAAGACTCCTGATTAATCATGGACTTGCAGCTACATTTGAGATGGTTCGTCTTATTTTAGGACTCATTGATTCACAAGGTGCTGCCGATGTACATATCTAGCTTTTATTTAGATTACATTAGGGAAATTGATGGCATTCCAGTTCGGGTTTACGGTGACGCGGTATAGAAAATTCTATTGTCCGTGATGTGCAAATGGCATTACGATGGACAGACGCAGATCAGTACCAGGGGATCCAAAGCTTCGTCTATGTTTCATCTAACAGAAATGTCTGAATTGAGAGGTTTTGGCGAAGTCTTAGAGAAATGTGTGGAAATGTCTGGATGAACCATTTTAAAGATATGAGTGATTTCGGATTACTGGACACATCTAATAGTGTGCACTTAGAATGCATTAGATATTGTTTTCTTCTTGTCATTAGTAAAGACCTGAATGAAGTTTGCAATATTTGGAATACTCATTGTGTTCGTCGAAATAACCGAATTTCATGTCCTGCAGGAAAACCTGAGGTGTTGTTCTTTCAGCCAGAAGTACATGGCGCAAGAGATTGTAAAATATCACTGGTTGACCAAAGGGAATTAAATGATGTGGAACGGGAGTATTCTCAACGCCCTCCAGAACTTGGTGTATCACAAGAGTTCCTGACAATTGCAAGAGCAGCTGTCGGAGATTTGAATCTTCAATACCCACCTAGAAACAGAGAAGAAGGAACAGAGCTTTTTGCTGCAATAATCATGTACATTGAACGCCTCGTTTAACACGGAAATGAAACAAAAATGAACTTAATGATACTTCCTTACAAGCTGGCTAACTTGTGCATTGGTTGCCAAAATGTCAATTAATATATATAGTTGTGTCTGAAAGCAGAGCAAGTACTAGTTTTAAACAAGCTGTTGGCTTTGTATGCGTTGTCATTGCCATGTATGATTGTGTGTTAATAAAACAATACATGTTTTGTCAGTTTCGCTTTAAAATATCAATTTAATATGTGGCCAAAATGCTAGCTTTATTTGTTATGAAAACCCTGAAATAAAAATAAAACACAAACCAGGTTACGGTGTATATGGAATCAATACTGTCACGGGGGAAGTACTGTTACACGAAGGGTAGAGTGTCTGGAAATATAATTTCTGGATCACTGCACTGTTTGCGTAACACTTTCAAATGTCATATGAACGATGGAATGCTTCTGTTCTGCCCATGTGTGGTAATCGCCATTATACTGTCAAACAGTTATAAATTTTTTGAGCATACGGTATGAACAATGCAACACAAGGTGAGCCTTGAGACGGTTCTGTAAAGACTAAAGATAAACGAGAGAAACTGACTCATTACGACTGTCAAATTTGATATCATTGTTTCTTGCAGTCGTGTCAGAGGGCTGTCAGGTGTCATTTTCTCGTGTTCCCTTGAATGAAGGGGTTGTCATAAGGCACTTCTCGTCTTGCATTGTTCCGCCAATGTGGGTGAGAATAGCAGTTTTATGCCATACAATAAGAGTGTTTCATATCCAAACTAATTTTTATTATGCAGTAGTCTACATGTGACCTTGACCTTTGAGTAACATACCTCAAACACACCAGTAAACATGGATAAACACATCAATAGTTATGTACAACTAACTATTTGTTAAGGTACAACTACACAGAGTATGCGAAAGTGCAAAGGTAAGTCAGAGGTGGCTGTATTAGTTGAATTTGTTTGATGGTAATCAAGCTGATATTTAAACAAGAACCGTTCGACATCCACACATTCGACTTTTCTCAGGGCAGTGCTAGATTATTATTATAAAATGAAAATCTAAGTGAACAAATATACGTTAAAAATGGGGTATAATTCTGCCAAAATATTTCTTGGATTATCTGTCTTGCAAGTTGGTGTTCTCCTTTTGATAGTTAACAACAGCCCATTGTATAAAACTTGGATATCTTATCCGCCGGTTATCTTTGCGCACTGCTTAAATTTGTCCAAATTGGTTAAGACCTTGGTTAACTTTAACAACAACAAAACAATATCCAAAGCATGTAATGGTCTCGTGAATCTTTTTATACAACTGGAATCCAAATTAAATTATCCAAACACCAGAGATATTGAAAAGGATAACCAATGATAACTTTTATCAAAGTTTACACAACTGGCTGCAAGTGTTCAAAGTTAGAGGTGAAAACCTTTGATAGTTGTTGAAAAATGGACACCAGTCACGCACTTAAACAAGACTGATGTCCTCAACTACAATGGTCTGACAACAATAACTCAACATGCGTCGAAAAGTAGAGCTAAAACACATAAACATGGTTAAGTCAAGCAAGGGCAAATAAAATTAATAATGACACTGTTTATTTTAGAAAATTTTTATATAAAATAAGACAGACTTTTTGTCATATCACATTATAGCAATCAATGTGAAATCAATGTTATCAAAAAGGTAAGAAAATAAGAAGAAAAAAACAACACAAAAAACAAGAACTTTGCGGACGAAATTGTGCTACGGACGCAGGCAGGACATGAAACGTTGTACCATAAATAGAGATTTAACCTATAAGTCTTAGTGTGACCTTGACCTTGTGGGTAGGGACCTGGCTGTTAAGCATGACACACTGGACAATCATGATGAACCTTTGTGCCGAGTTAAATAAAATTCACTTGAAAGATGACGAAGTTATTCTCCAGACACGAATGAAACATGAAACTGTATCATATATGGAGATTTGACCTATAAGTGTGACCTTGACATTATAGGTAGGTACCTGGGTGTTTAACGCGACACATTGTCTAATGATGGGGAACAATAGTACCAAGTTAAATGAAATGCGCTTAATAAATTACAAAGTTATGCTCCGGACACGAAACATTGTACCATATAATCATATATGGACATTTGACCTATAAGAGTGACCTTGACCTTGGAGGTAGGGACCTGGGTGTTAAGAGCGACACATAGTCTAATGATGGGGAAAAAAATTAGAACCAAGTTAAATGAAATGCGCTTAATAAATGACGAAGTTATGCTCCAGACACGAAACATTGTACCATATAATCATATATGGACATTTGACCTATAAGAGTGACCTTGATCTTGGAGGTAGGGACCTGGGTGTTAAAAGCAACATATAATCTAATGATGGGAAACATTTTTGCCAAGTTAAATGAAATTTGCTTGATAAATGACGAAGTTAGGCTCAGGACACAAAAGCTTGTATCATATTGTCATATATATAGACATTTGACATATAAGTGTGACTTTGACCTTGGAGGTACGGACCTGGGTGTTAAGCGTTACTCATCGTCAAATGATGGGTAACATATGTGCCACGTTAATTAAAATTCGCTTAATAAATGACGAAGTTATGCTTTGGATACAAAAAATTGTATCATATTGTCATATATAGACATTTGACCTATAAGTGTGACCTTGGTCTTGGAGGTTATGACCTGGGTGTTGAACGTGACACATCGTTTAATTATGGGGGACATTTGTGCCAAGCTAAATGAAATTCGCTTGATAAATGACGAAGTTATGCCCCGGATACGAAACACTATATCATATTGTCATATATGTACAGTAGACCTATAAGTGTGACCTTGAAATTTGGGGTATGAACCTGGGTGTTAAGCGCGACAAATAGGCAAATGATGGGGAACATTTGTGCCAAGTTAGATGAAATTTGCTTGATAAATGAAGATGTTATGTTTCGGACACAAAACATTATATCATATAGTCATATATAGACATTTGACCAATGAGTGTGACCTTGACTTTGAAGAATGGGACATGGTTGTTATGTGCCACTCATCATCAAATAATGGGGAACATTTGAGCCAAGTTAATTAAAATTTGCTTGATAAATGACAAAGTTATGCTTCGGACACCAAAAACTGTATCATATTGTCATAAATAGATATTTGACCTATAAGAGTGACCTTGACCTTGGAGGTAGGGACCCTGGTTTGTAAAGCGCGACATATCGTCTTATGATGGGATCACTTTTGCCAAGTTAAAAGAAATTTGCTTGATAAATGACGAAATTATGCTCTGGACACGAAGCACTATCATATTGTCATATATGGACAGTTGACCTATAAGTGTGACCTTGAAATTGGGGGTAGGAACCTGGGTGTTAAGCGCGACAAATAGGCAAATGATGGGGAACATTTGTGCCAAGTTAGACGAAATTTGCTTGATAAATGAAGATGTTATGTTTCGGAAACAAAACATAATATCATATAGTCATATATAGACATTTGACCTATTAGTGTGACCTTCACTTTGAAGAATGGGACATGGTTGTTATGTGCCACTCATTATCAAATAATGGGGAATATTTGAGCCAAGTTAATTAAAATTTGCTTGATAAATGACAAAGTTATGCTTCGGACACCAAAAACTGTATCATATTGTCATAAATAGATATTTGACCTATAAGAGTGACCGTGACCTTGGAGGTAGGGACCCTGGTTTGTAAAGCGCGACATATCGTCTTATGATGGGGATCACTTTTGCCAAGTTAAAAGAAATTTGCTTGATAAATGACGAAATTATGCTCTGGACGCGAAACACTATCATGTTGTCATATATGGACATTTGACCTATAACTGTGACATTGATCTTGGGGGTAGCAATCTTAATTTACGGACGAGACACATCGTCTAATAGTAGGGAGTCTTCGTTGCAGGATGAGTGAAATTTGATTAGTGATAAATGGCAGAGTTATGATCCGGACAAAAAAGGGACGGACACACAGAGGGACGGACGATCGCGATTCCCATATCCCCCTCCGACCTATCAGGGGGGATAACAACTTAAACTGAAGGATATAAAATGCGAAAAATACTTGAAAATTTGTGTAATACAGAACTATTTCAAACTCTTCACAGACAGGCCTTTTAAACTGAGTAAGCTTTATTTAATAATCTCAAAGATGACAATGTATAACATTTATGTTCATTGGTATTTGCTATTTTTTTTTAATTAAAATGTTACTAAAAGTATACATTAACATTGTATTAAATGTTACTAAAAGAATACATTTTTTATCAGAAAACTTAAGTTTTAACTTTGTTCTCAAGAATAAAATTCTAAAAAAATTACCGTTTTACATAAAGGGACACAGTTTCCTTTTCATTAGCAGGAATATTTCTACCAGCTATCAAGCAATGTTTGGATGAATTGAAAATGTATTTTATAGTTAATTTTACAATATTCATTATTTTCAGCCTTATCAAAAATGACTTCCATTGTCATAAATTTGTTCATTTGACACTATTGCTAAAATATACACTTTCATTGTGTAAAAAATGAAATCTGGAAAAATTTCAACAAACTATGTTATATATAAAAATATCCAAATATTTACCAATGTAATGTCAATCTGACATTTAGAAATTTGAAATCAATATCCAAATTTGAACAAATTAATACCCACACTTAAGATACCCTGGTTTAATAAGTGCTCTATAAGAATTGTAAAAACATAGCAATTATAAAACACAATCCAACAGTACACAAGTATACATGAACATATATGCTGACATCTCATGTTTAAAACCCTCAAGTCAAATATACAAGGCCAAGATGGCGCTTAATAAGTCTATGTAAAACTATTTACCAACAGGACAACAAGAAAATCAAAAGAAGAAATACTTTGTGCTCAAGTGTGTAAAACCTAATTTCCAAAATAATGAAAAAACATCATAATATCATGAGTGTCACCCTCCTTGGGTATTTTTTAATACTTTTCATTAAATATTGATTAAAACTACATAGTACATAGTATGAGCTTGGTTACTGCTGTATAAAAAAAACATCTGGGTTTTCATTGGTTAATCAATCGTACCCAACTACTCCCTCGCCATAAATCAGTCCAAGAAATATAGTTTTATTAAGTAAAACCGTTTTTTGACATGTTGAACTGACACTTGCAAATGGGGCATATCGAACCCCTTTCTTTGCAGCTGCAAACGTAGCACAGCATGTGCTCACAGACTAAAAAGGTATCGCAATATCTATCTCTGAAAATCTGGCATGTTGGAATTCTAGGATAGGAAAAGAAAAAAACAAAAACACTCACAAAAGACCATACTAACACTTTTAACACTTTATGTTAAATAATTTAGGTCTTACAAGGTTTTATAAAGTGCCTCAGACACAACAAAAAGTAAAAAAAAAAGCTCTGGGACAGCTGTAACAAAAAATATAAGTTTACCAATGAAAACATTGATTTTTATGAATACGTGCCTTCCCAAATTATATTTATAAAAGAAGTGTAGATCAAACACATTTCAAACATGTTTAATAACAATTAATATCACTATATTATACAATTAATAGATCTATTTTGTATAAGTTAATTAAAACATACTAACAGACCACGCGTAGAACACCACGTTAGGTATTCACGTTAAAGGCTCTGAAGTGCATCTATTTTTAGATCTGACAATTTTCGCGAAGTTTTTAAGGTTTCGTGAAAAGTTTTCACGAAAAGTAAGGTTTCATGAAAAGTTATCTGTTTTCGAGATAAGTGATTTATTTTCGTAAAAACTTTAATTTATCTTTATGTGGTGGCAGTTTAGAGCACTAACAGGGAAAAATTCGTGTTAACATAATTTATTTTCTTTTCGTGAACATTTATCTGTTATCGAGAAAAACGTTTTTTTTTTCGCGAAATCCGCCATTATTTTCACGTTATTACATCTGGTAAGTAGTGGCACAAATATGCTTCCATAGTGAGGCATGTCTTTTGTGGTTTATTTATAATACGCTGTATGTTTCTGGAGTTTGTTGATGCCTTGGATTGGAAGCTAACTTGACAGATGAAATTTGTTAAGGGGTGGAATGTTTTCTATTGTATGGGGCTTTTGTCGCAATGAGGCGTTAATGTTTTCTACGGTGGGTGCATTCGACAGCGATTTACTTTCTTAGAAAATGCGAGACGGTATGTTTTTGATTGCAATTATTGGAAGAGGACTATGGAAGCATAATTGGGCCACCACTTAACAACTTAAAATAACATGAAAATAATGGAGGATTTCGCGAAAAAGAAATACTTTTCGCGAAAACAGACACATTTTCACGGAAATAAATATATTATTTTAACACGAATTTATGCATGTTAGTGCTTTTAACTGCCAACACATACAGATAAATTTTTCATGAAAATAATGGAAGATTTCGCGAAAACAAATAACTTTTCTCGAAATCAGATAACTTCATGAAATTATGAATATAAATTCGCGAAAGATGCCAGTTATATAAAATTAGATGCTCTTCAATCGGTGAACATTGTCTGTATCCTACAGACCAAGAACTGGAGTGTACGTGCATACTATAGCAAGTAGAAAATTTCCTTTTATTGTTTTATTTTGAATGCATCTTTGTTGACGTACATACATGTAGCTGTTTTTACATATTTATTTTCAGACACAAAAATGGAAATTACTGGGTGAGAAATGGATGTGCGATTTTTCTGTATCCATTAATGCAACAGTCTATACAGTGTCAATGTCACATTTAGAGTTCAAAGGTCGAAAACGGTACAGTACCAATGTCCCCCTTTGGAAAGCCACTTGTTAGACCTTTGGATTTTGTATTTGAATAATAGATCTCTAATTTTCTTTATGGTTATTCCAGATCATGCCCGCATACGATATTCAGGACGCCGATTTTCAGGGTATGTCATCATCACAGCTTATTGTTTTGTATCGTCAGAGAGGTTATTCTATACGTGAAATTCTTGGAGTTATGACCATACGACATGGAAAGATAACAAGCGAACGATCAATTGTCCGAGTCTTGAGACGTTACCGCCTGACTAGAGGCCAAAGTCAGCACAGTCTCGAAGAAATTATTCAATTACTCAAGGAATATTACTTGAGTTATCAGCTTCCGGTGAAAATGTTGGTTACCGGCAAATGCGTCATAGACTCCTGATTAATCATGGACTTGCAGCTACATTTGAGATGGTTCGTCTAATTTTAGGACTCATTGATCCACAAGGTGTTGCATTTAGGCAGGCGGGAAGGTTAAGGCGGAGAATTTATATAAACAATGGTCCCAATTTTGCAATCCATTTAGATGCCTGGGACAAATTGAAGCCATACGGTTTGTCAATCCATGGAGCTGTGGATGGATTTTCCCGTAGAGTGTTGTGGCTGAAATGTTGTGATTCTAACAAAAAGCCGATGTACATATTTAGCTTTTATTTAGACTGAATGAAGTTTGCAATATTTGGAATACTCATCGTGTTCGTCGAAATAACCGAATTTCATGTCCTACAGGAAAACCTGAGGTGTTGTTCTTTCAGCCAGAAGTATATGGTGCAATAGATTGTAAAATACCATTGGTTGACAATAGGGAATTGAATGATGTGGAACGGGAGTATTCTCAACGCCCTCCAGAACTTGGTGTATCACAAGAGTTCCTGACAATTGCAAGAGCAGCTGACGGAGATTTGAATCTTCAATACCCACCTAGAAACAGAGAAGAAGGAACAGAGCTTTTTGCTGCAATAACCATATACATTGAACGCCTCGTTTAACACGGAAATGAAACAAAAATGAACTTAATGATACTTCCTTACAAGCTGGCTAACTCGTGCATTGGTTGACAAAATGTCAATTAATAGATATAGTTGTGTCTGAAAGCAGAGCAAGTACTAGTTTTAAACAAGCTGTTGGCTTTGTATGCGCTGTCATTGCCATGTATGATTATGTGTCAATAGAAAAATACATATTTTGTCAGTTTCGCTTTAAAATATCATTTAAATATGTGGCCAAAATGCTAGCTTTATTTGTAATGAACACCGTAAAATTAAAAAAAACACAAACCAGGTTACGGTGTATATGGAATCAATACCGTCACGGGGGAAGTAGTTTTACACGAAGGGTAGAGTGTCTGGAAATATAATTTCTGGATCACTGCACTGTTTGCGTAAAACTTCCAAATTTCATATGAACGGTGGAATGCGTCTGTTCTGCCAATGTGTGGCAATCGCCCTTATACTGTCAAACAGTTATACATTTTCGGGGCATTCGGTATGAACAAGGCAACACAAGGTGCGCCTTGAGTAGGTTCTGTAAAGACTAAAGATAAACGAGAGAAACTGACTCCTTACGACTGTCAAATTTGATATCACTGTGTCTTGCAATCGTGTCAGAGGGCTGTCAGGTGTCATTTTCTCGTGTTACCTTGAATGCAGGGGTTGTCATAAGGCACTTCTCGTCTTGCCTTGTTCCGCCAATGTGGGGTGAGAATAGCAGTTTTATGCCATACAATAAGAGTGTTTCATATCCAAACTAATTTTAATTATGCAGTAGTCTACATGTGACCTTGACCTTTGAGTAACATACCTCAAACACACCAGTATATATGGATAAATACATCAAAAGTTATGTACAACTAACTATTTGTTAAGGTACAACTACACCGAGTATGTGAAAGTGCAAAGGTAATTCAGAAGTGGCTGTATTAGTTGAATTTGTTTGATGGTAATCAAGATGATATTTAAACAAGAACCGTTCGACATCCACACACTCGACTTTTCTCAGGGCAGTGCTAGATTATTATTATAAAATGAAAATCTAAGTGAAAAAATATACGTTGAACATGGGGTTTAATTCTGCCAAAATATTTGTTGGATTATCGATCTTGCAATTTTGTGTTCTCCTTTTGATAGTTAACAACAGCCCATTGTATAAAACTTGGATATCTTTAAACTTAAACAAACTATTTTATATATAAAAATATCCAAATATTCACACATGTTATGTCAATCTGACATTAAGAAATTTGAAATCAATATCCAAATTTGAACAAATTAATATCTACACTTAAGATACCCTGGTTTAATAAGTGCTCTATAAGAATTGTAAAAACATAGCAATTATAAAACACAATCCAACAGTACACACGTATACATGAACATATATGCTGGCATCTCATGTTTAAAACCCTCAAGTCAAATAAACAAGGCCAAGATGGCGCTAAATAAGTCTATGTAAAACTATTTACCAACAGGACAACAAGGAAATCAAAAGAAGAAATACTTTTTGCTCCAGTGAGTAAAACCTAATTTCCAAAATAATGAAAAAACATCATAACATCATGAGTGTCACCCTCCTTGGGTATTTCTTAATACTTTTCATTAAATATTGATTAAAATTACATAGTATGAGCTTGGTTACGGTTGTATAAAAAACCCATCTGGGTTTTCATTGGTTAGTCAATCGTACCCAACTACTCCCTCGCCATAAATCAGTCCAAGAAACATACTTTTATTTAGTAAAACAGTTTTTTGACATTTTGAACTGACACCTGCAAATGGGGCATACCGAACCCCTTTCTTCCAATTCGCAGCTGCAAACGTAGCACAGTATGTGTCCACAGTCTAAAAAGGTATCGCAATATCTATCTCTGCAAATCTGGCATGTTGGAATTCTAGGATAGGTAATACTCTGAAAAGAAAAAAAACACAAAAACACTCACAAAAGACCACACTAACACTTTTAACACTTTATGTTAAATAATTAAGGTCTTACAAGGTTTTATAAAGTGCCTCAGACACTCTGGATAATTAGTTATTTTATAATTGTTTAAACTCTTATTTTTTAAAGCAAATCAGTTGACAAAATGAAGGACAACATCAAATAAATATCATCCCTTTTACATAAACAGGGAAATTTGGTGTATTTCCAGCTTGCTTTCATTTTTTAAGAGAATTTAAACAACTTACCACTGGTGACACATAATCATGGTCCGAATGCCCGTCCAGCTGCTGGTTCCCAGATGAATGCCCGTCTAGCTGCTGGTTCTCAGATGAATGCCCGTCTAGCTGCTGTACCCAGCTGAATGCCTGTCCAGCTGCTGGTTCCCATTTGAATGCTCTGGGACAGCTGTAACAAAAAATATAAGTTTACCACTGAAAACATTGATTTTTATGAATACGTGCCTTCCCAAATTATATTTATAAAAGAAGTGTAGACCAAAAACGTTTCAAACATTTTTAATAACAATTGATAGCATTCTTTTATACAATTAATAGATCTACTTTGTATTAGTTAATTAAAACATACTTACAGACCACGCGTAGAACACCACGTTAGGTATTCACGTTAAAGGCTCTGAAGTGCATCTATTTTTAGAACTGGCATCTTTCGCGAATTTTTTAAGGTTTCGTGAAAAGTTTGAAAACTTATATTTTTTGTTACAGCTGTCCCAGAGCTTTTTTACTTTTTGCTGTGTCGTAAATATACTGCAATAGAGGTTACCAGCAGCTGGACGGGCATTCGGACCATGATTATGTGTCACCAGTGTCAAGTTGTTTAAATTCTCTTTAAAATGAAAGCAAGCTGGAAATACACCAAATTTTCCGATTTATGTACAAGGGATGATATTTGTTTGATGTTGTCCTTCATTTTGTCAACTGATTTGCTTAAAATAATAAGAGTTTAAACAATTCTAAAATAACTAATTATCCAGAGTGTCTGATGCACTTTATAAAACCTTGTAAGACCTTAATTATTTAACATGAAGTGTTAAAAGTGTTAGTGTGGTCTTTTGTGAGTGTTTTTGTTTTTTTCTTTTCAGAGTATTACCTATCTTAGAATTCCAACATGCCAGATTTGCAGAGATAGATATCGCGATACCTTTTTAGACTGTGATCACATACTGTGCTACGTTTGCAGCTGCGAATTGGAAGAAAGGGGTTAGGTGTGCTCATTTGCAGGTGTCAGTTCAAAATGTCAAAAAACTGTTTTACTAAATAAAACTATGTTTCTTGGACTGATTTATGGCGAGGGAGTAGTTGGGTACGATTGACTAACCAATGAAAACCCAGATGTTTTTTTTTATACAACCGTAACCAAGCTCATACTATGTAATTTTAATCAATATTTAATGAAAAGTATTAAGAAATACCCAAGGAGGGTGACACTCATGATGTTATGATGTTTTTTCATTATTTTGGAAATTAGGTTTTACTCACTTGAGCACAAAGTATTTCTTCTTTTGATTTCCTTGTTGTTCTGTTGGTAAATAGTTTTACATAGACCTATTTAGCGCCATCTTGGCCTTGTTTATTTGACTTGAGGGTTTTAAACATGAGATTCCAGCATATATGTTCATGTATACTTGTGTACTGTTGAATTGTGTTTTATAATTGCTATGTTTTTACAATTCTTATAGAGCACTTATTAAACCAGGGTATCTTAAGTGTGGATATTAATTTGTTCAAATTTGGATATTGATTTCAAATTTCTTAATGTCAGATTGACATTACATGTATAAATATTTGGATATTTTTATATATAACATAGTTTGTTTAAATTTTTTCCAGATTTCATTTCTTACACAATGAAAGTGTATATTTTAGCAATAGTGTCAAATGAACACATTTAAGACAATGGAAGTCATTTTTGATATGGCTGAAAATAATTAATATTGTAAAATTAACTATAAAATACATTTTTAATTCACCCCAGACATTGCTTGATAGCTGGTAAAAATATTCCTGCTAATGAAAGGGAAACTGTCCCTTTATGTAAAACGGTAATTTTTTAAGATTTTATTCTTGAGAACAAAGTTAAAACTTAAGTTTTCTGATAAAAAATGTATACTTTTAGTAACATTTAATAAAATATTTATGTATACTTTTAGTAACATTTTAATAAAAAATAGCAAATACCAATGAACATAAATGTTATACATTGTCATCTTTGAGATTATTATTTAATAAAGCTTACTCAGTTAAAAAGGCCTGTATGTGAAGAGTTTGAAATAGTTCCGTATTACACCAATTTTCAAGTGTTTTTTTTTCGCATTTTATATCCTTCAGTTTAAGTTGTTATCCCCCCTGATAGGTCGGAGGGGGATATGGGAATCGCGATCGTCCGTCCGTCTGTGTGCCCGTCCCGTTTTTGTCCGGATCATAACTTTGCCATTTATCACTAATAAAATTTCACTCATCTTGCTACAAAGGCTCCCTACTATAAGACGATGAGTCTCGCCATAAATTAAGTTTGCTACCCCCAAGATCAATGTCACACTTATAGGTCAAATGTCCATATATGACTATATGATAGTATTTCGCGTCCAGAGCATAACTTCGTCATTTATCAAGCAAATTTCTTTTAACTTTGCAAAAGTGATCCCCATCATAAGACGATATGTCGCGCTTTTCAAACCAGCGTCCCTACCTCCAAGGTCAAGGTCACTCTTATAGGTCAAATATCTTTTTATGACAATATGATAAAGTTTTTGGTGTCCGAAGCATAACTTTGTCATTTATCAAGCAAATTTTAATTAACTTGGCTCAAATGTTCCCCATTATTTGATGATGAGTCGCACATAACAACCATGTCCCATTCTTCAAGGTCAAGGTCACACTAATAGGTCAAATATCTATATATGACTCTATGATACAATGCTTTGTGTCCGAAACATAACATCTTCACTTATCAAGCAAATTTCGTTTAACTTGGCACAAATGTTCCCCATCATTTGCCTATGTGTCGCGCTTCACATCCAGGTTCCTACCTCCAAGGTCAAGGTCACACTTATGGGTCAAATGTCCATATATGACAATATGATAGTGCTTCATGTCCGGAGCATAACTTCGCCATTTATCAAGCGAATTTCATTTAGCTTGGCACAAATGTCCCCCATAATTAAACGCTGTGTCACGCTCAACACCCAGGTCATTACCTCCAAGATCAAGGTCACACTTATAGGTCAAATGTCTAAATATGACAATATGATACAATTTTTTGTGTCCAAAGCATAACTTTGTCATTTATTAAGCGAATTTTAGTCAACTTGGCACATATGTTACCCATCATTTGACGATGAGTAACGCTTAACACCTAGGTACCTACCTCCAAGGTCAAGGTCACACTTATAGGTCAAATGTCTATATTTGACAATATGATACACGGTTTTGTGTCCTGAGCCTTACTTCGTCATTTATCAAGCAAATTTCATTTAACTTGGCACAAATGTTTCCCATCATTAGATTATATGTTGCTTTTAACACCCAGGTCCCTACCTCCAAGATCAAGGTCACTCTAATAGGTCAAATGTCCATATATGATTATATGGTACAATGTTTCGTGTCTGGAGCATAACTTCGTCATTTATTAAGCGCATTTCATTTAACTTGGTTCTAATGTTCCCCATCATTAGACTATGTGTCGCTCTTAACACCCAGGTCCCTACCTCCAAGGTCAAGGTCACTCTTATAGGTCAAATGTCCATATATGATTATATGGTACAATGTTTCGTGTCCGAAGCATAACTTTGTCATTTATTAAGCGCATTTCATTTAACTTGATACTAATGTTCCCCATCATTAGACGAAGTGTCGCGTTAAACACCCAGGTACCTACCTAGAATGTCAAGGTCACACTTATAGGTCAAATATCCATATATGATACAGTTTCATGTCTCATTTGTGTCTGGAGCATTCATTTAACTCGGCACAAATGTTCATCATTATTGTCCAATGTGTCATGCTGAACAGCCAGATCCCAACCCCCAAGGTCAAGGTCACACTAAGACTTAAATCTCTATTTATGGTACAATGTTTCATGTCCTGCTTGCGTCCGTAGCACAATTTCGTCCGCGGAGTTCTTGTTTTTGTTGTTGTTTTTCTTATTTTCTTAACTTTTTGGTAAAATTGATTTCACATTGATTGCTATGCTGTGATATGACGAAAAGTCTGTCTAATTTTAAATAAATAATTTCTAAAATAAACAGTGTCATTATTAATTTTATTTGCCCTTGCTTGACGTAATCATGTTAATGTGTTTAGCTCTACTGTTCGACGCATGTTGAGTTATTGTTGTCAGACCATTGTAGTTGAGGACATCAGTCTAGTTTAAGTGTGTGACTGGTGTCCATTTTTCAACATTTATCAAAGGTTTTCACCTCTTACTTTGAATACTTGCAGCCAGTTGTGTAAACTTTGATAAAAGTTATCATGGGTTATCTTTTTCAATACCTCTGGTTTTTGGATAATTTAATTTGGATTCCAATTGTATAAAAAGATTAACGAGACCATCACATGCTTTGGATATTGTTTTTTTGTTGTTGTTAAAGTTAACAAAGGTCTTTACCAATTTGGACAAATTAAAGCAGTGGACAAAGATAACCGACGGATAAGATATCCAAGTTTTATACAATGGGCTGTTGTTAACTATCAAAAGGAGAACACAAACTTGCAAAACAGATAGTCCAAAACATTTTGGCAGAATTATGCCCCATGTTCAACGTATATATGTTCACTTAGATTTTCACTTTATAATAATAATCTAGCACTGCCCTGAGAAAAGTCGAATGTGTGGATGTCGAACGGTTCTTGTTAAAATATCATCTTGATTACCATCAAACAAATTCAACTAATACAGCCACCTCCGACTTACCTTTGCACTTTCACATACTCGGTGTAGTTGTGCCTTAACAAATAGTCAGTTGTACATAACTTTTAACGTATTTATCCATATATACTGGTGTGTTTGAGGTATGTTACTCAAAGGTCAAGGTCACATGTAGACTACTGCATAATGAAAATTAGTTTGGATATGAAACACTCTTATTGTATGGCATAAAACTGCTATTCTCACCCCACATTGGCGGAACAAGGCAAGACGAGAAGTGCCTTTTGGCAACCCCTGCATTCAAGGTAACACGAGAAAATGACACCTGACAGCCCTCTGACACTACTGCAAGACACAATGATATCAAATTTGACAGTCGTAATGAGTCAGTTTCTCTCGTTTATCTTTAGTCTTTACAGAACCGTCTCAAGGCGCACCTTGTGTTGCCTTGTTCATACCGTATGCCCCAAAAAATATAACTATTTGACCGTATAAGGGCGATTGCCACACATGGGCAGAACAGAAGCAATCCACCGTTCATATGAAATTTGGAAGTGTTACGCAAACAGTGCAGTGATCCAGAAATTATATTTCCAGACACTCTACCCTTCGTGTAATACTTCTTCCCCCGTGACGGTATTGATTCCATATACACCGTAACCTGGTTTGTGTTTTTTATTTATTTCAGGGGGTGTTCATAACAAATAAAGCTAGCATTTTGGCCACATATTTAAATGATATTTTAAAGCGAAACTGACAAAATATGTATTGCTTTATTGACACACAATCATACATGGCAATAACAGCGCATACAAAGCCAACAGCTTGTTTAAAACTAGTACTTGCTCTGCTTTCAGACACAACTATATCTATTAATTGACATTTTGTCGACCAATGCACAAGTAAGCCAGCTTGTAAGGAAATATCATTAAGTTAATTTTTGTTTCATTTCCGTGTTAAACGAGGCTTTCAATGTACATGGTTATTGCAGCAAAAAGCTCTGTTCCTTCTTCTCTGTTTCTAGGTGAGTATTGAAGATTCAAATCTCCGACAGCTGCTCTTGCAATTGTCAGGAACTCTTGTGATACACCAATTTCTGAGAATACTCCCTTTCCACATCATTTAATTCCCTATTGTCAACCAGTGGTATTTTACAATCTCTTGCACCATATACTTCTGGCTGAATGAACAACACCTCAGGTTTTCCTGCAGGACATGAAATTCGGTTATTTCGACGAACACGATGAGTATTCCAAATATTGCAAACTTCATTCAGGTCTTTACTAATGACAGGAAGAAAACAGTATCTAATGCATTATAAGTGCACACTATCAGATGTGTCCAGTAATTCGAAATCACTCATATCTTTAAAATGGTTCATCCAGACATTTCCACACATTTCTCTAAGACTTCGCCAAAAAATCTCAATTCTGACATTTCTGTTAGATGAAACATAGACGAAGCTTAGGATCCCCTGGTACTGATCTGCGTCTGTCCATCGTAATGCCATTTGCACATCACGGACAATAGAATTTTCTGTACCGCGGTCACCGTAAACCCGAACTGGAATGCCACTAATTTCCCCAATGTAGTCTAAATAAAAGCTAGATATGTACATCGGCTTTTTGTTAGAATCACAAAATTTCAGCCACAACACACTACGGGAAAATCCATCCACAGCTCCATGGATTGACAAACCGTATGCCTTCAATTTGTCTCAGCCATCTAAATGGATTGCAAAATTGGGACCATTGTTTATATCAATTCTCCGCCTTAACCTTCCCGCCTGCCTTAATGCAACACCTTGTGGATCAATGAGTCCTAAAATTAGACGAACCATCTCAAATGTAGCTGCAAGAACATGATTAATCAGGAGTCTATGACGCATTTGCCGGTAACCAGCATTTTCACCGGACGCTGATAACTCAAGCAATATTCCTTGAATTATTTCTTCGAGACTGTGCTTACTTTGGCCTCTAGTCAGGCGGTAACGTCTCAAGACTCGGAAAATTGATCGTTCGCTTGTTATTGTTTCATGTCGTATGGCCATAACTCGAAAAATTTCACGTATAGAATAACCTCTCTGACGATGCAAAACAATAAGCTGTGATGATGACATACCCTGAAGATCGGCGTCCTGAATGTCGTATGCGGGCATATCTGGAATTACCATTAAGAAAATTAGAGATCTATTATTCAAATAAAAAATCCAAATGTTTAACAAGTGGCTTTCCAAAGGGAGACATTGGTACTGTACCGTTTTCGACCTTTGAACTCTAAATGTGACATTGACACTGTATAGACTGTTGCATTAATTAATAAAGAAAAATCGCACATCCATTTCTCACCCAGTAATTTCCATTTTTATGTCTGAAAATAAATATGTAAAAACAGCTACATGTATTTTCGCCAACAAAGATGCATTTACATTAAAAATAAAACGATAAAAGGAAACTTACTACTTGCTATACACTTGGAGACTTTTCTAACGCATCACTTATTCATATCAATATCGCTCCCTTATTTTTGAACGGCTTGTGTAGAAATTTGGATCAAGAAAAGTTCATTACATATCTGATAATTCCTGAAAATTTAATTAAAATTGAAAAACAACAAAATATAAAACTTAACAAATTCAAAACGTCACTTCAAAAGTCAAATTCGCAAAATCGTACACCGTTAAATAATAACAATGTGAAAAGTAAAACGCATAAACTTACACGTCTTAATAACTGACCGGCTTGCAACATGCCGATTGAGCCGTTTCGCTCCTGAGTATTCATACAAGCCATATGGTTTTCTTTAATTAATGTTATGTTTTACTCGTGTGAAACCTTACCTAGAATTATGAAAATGCAATTCAATTGAAATAACATGTATATCGCCTTTTACTACACTTGGTGATTTTTCTAACGCAACACTTTTAAATCTTACATATCTCAGTAATGAGTACATATTTTTATTTAAAATTGTGATCATTTGACTACAATATGTGCAAGCAAACGATAAAATCATTCATCCGTGACGATCGGACGCTTTAGCAAGTGGGAAGGATAGCCTGTACAATGCAAAGTGCGCGATTGCGCTCCTGAATATTCATACGAGCTATATTGTTTTGTAAATTAATTTTATGTTTTGCTTGTGTAAGAACCCACCTAAAATAATAAAAATGAATTAAAACTAGAATAAAATTGCGTTTTAACATTTTCACGTGCACAAATATGGAACCACACCTACCCCACGTGCTAAAGCGTCCAATCGTCACGGATGAATTATTTTATGGTGAGCTTGCATATAATGTAGTCAAAGGATCGTATGCAAAATTTTAAATCAATATCTTTACTCATAACTGAGATATTCAAGTTTGAAAAGTGATGCGTTAGAAAAGTCTCCAAGTGTAGTATGCACGTACACTCCAGTCTTGGTCTGTAGGATAAAGCCAATGGTCACCGATTGAAGAGTATCCATTTTTATATAACTGGCATCTTTCGCGAATTTATATTCATAATTTCATGAAGTTATCTGATTTCGAGAAAAGTTATTTGTTTTCGAGAAATCTTCCATTATTTTCATGAAAATTGTATCTGTATGTGTTGGCAGTTTAGAGCACTAACATGCATAAATTCGTGTTAACATAAAATATTTATTTCCGTGAAAATTTATCTGTTTTCGCGAAAAGAATTTCTTTTTCGCGAAATCCTCCATTATTTTTATGTTATTTTAAGTTGATAAGTGGTGGCACAAATATGCTTCCATAATAATAAGACCTTATGGGAATCGGAATTATTGTAATATAACCAACTACCGAAACAAAGTAGTAGGATTGCTCTCCCTTTCAATTCACCAGTTCATTACTGGTTTGAACTTCTTGACTCTGAACGAGTATGAGATTTTATACCAAACGTTCATATACATCAAATTCGGCACACCTGTTTAGCACCACTTCCAGGTCAATCGAGTTATATTTTGTCACTTCATTTATTTAGGTTATGGGTCTCAATGTAGTCATTGTAGTGACTTAAATGTCATGCACAGGTTTCAATGAATGTTTTATTATATGTGTTAGTAACTCGTAAATGTATTACACATGTTGTATTGAATGTTTTATTTCATGCATTAGTATCCATTTACAGTGTCTAAAATATATTGCAAATATTTCAATAAATGATTAATTATATGTATTAATCCCCATTTAGTTACATCAGGGACCTTACATAGGTCCCTGGTTACATATAAATACATGGCACATGTTTCAATGAATGTTTCATGTTATGCATTAGTCTACATGTAGTGACTATAAAATATATTGCACATGTTTAATATACCGGTATTGACAATGTTTCAATGAATGCTTAGTGACCAATAAGTAATGACATTTATTTGTAGTAGTGCATATGTTTTAATGAAGGTTTTATCATGTGTATATCTCTATTCCATTTAGTTACTCTCAAATATAATCCACATGTTTCAATGTATATTTTATTGTATGCATTAATCTCGGTGTAGTAACTCCTTAATATATTGCATATGTTTCAATGAATGTTTTATTGTATGTATTAGTCTCCAAGTAATTACCATTTCATATATTGCACATTTTCAATGACCGCTTTATAGTATGCAATACTTTCCATGTAGTTACAATTAAATATATTGTAAATTTTAATGAATGTTTCATTATATGTATAAGTCTCCATAAAGTTACTATTAGATATACTGCATGTTCTTCATTAATGTTTGTTATATGCATTATTCTGCATGTAGTAAGTATTTACAGAGACGGTATTTAATACTACACATTAGATAACGTCTCTGACATGCTTCAATCAATGTAATACATATTATATTTATGTCTTCAATCAATGTAATACATATTATATTTATGTCTCTTTTTAATTGCTCTTTAATATGTTTAACAAATTTGAACGAATGTTTTATTATATGAATTAGTCTCCATTTTGTTGCTTTTAAATATATTGCTTATGTGTAAATGAATGTTTTAATTTATGTAAAAGTCCTTAGGCACTGACTCTTAAATATTTTGCAGATGTTTAAATGAATAGTCATATTTATTGATCTCCAATTAGTGACTATTAGATATATTGCACATGTTTCCATGAATCTTAATCTACATTTTAAATATAATACACGTCCCAATGTATGATCATTAAATTCATTGCACATGTTGCAATGTTTGGATTCTTGACGTGACTCTAAACATGTTGCGTATGTTTCAATGAATGTTTTATTATAATTATGTTTCAGTCTCCCTTAAGTTTATCTGAAAAACAATGCATACATGTTTCAATGAATGCTTTATCAGGGTGCAGGATCACGTCACTTTTATGGGGTTCACAAATGGATGTTAATGGATGTGAACACATTGGTAAGTGGTGCTATTTTTTCAAATAACTTTTTAAAACAATTTTTCTGAAAGTTTCAATTAGTGCATAAAAGACAAGTTTTTATGCTGCTTATGGCAACGTTAAATACATCTGCACTACTTTGTTTAATAAGCCTGTGTTATTGGCAAAAAAATCTATGTATATATTTGCTTCTAGAATGTTTAATACACACTGCTGGTTTTATTGGTAATTCGATTTTACAGTACTGCGTCTTTAGATATATTTGATTTCTTTACTGGTGATGGCATCATGTCATCGCTTCTGAACTACATCATAAGATCTACTTTTACTGCCTCAGCTGCATGCATTGGTCATCCGATTTATATCTTTCAACTTTATTAACATTTTCTCTCTGATGGGCGTTTCTAGATCGATTTATTTTCTAAGCTTCGCTTTATTTATTTTGAATAATATACGCTTGTATAGATCACGCAGCTTTTTATCATTGCTAATTTTCGTTTTGATAAATTATCGCCTCAGTCTATACGGTTATTCTCTTAGGTTTTACAACCATTACAGTCACATAAACAATCAAGCTGTGTAATATGGATTTTAATGTCATAAATAC